>NC_134171.1:40992683-41295713 GCF_964188355.1 Buteo buteo | reverse complement strand
ATAAGTATTAGCAAGGTTTAACTATTATTGCAATGTTTTTTTCCCATGATTATTAGCTTTGATGTTTGCAGGAATGGGTTTCAAGCCTGTTAATTCTCCTTCAGTTAACTCTGGATGGAAGCTGTGGCTATAGAGATACACAGACCCGTTACACAGGCTCCATGAGGAGCTATCATTTTCCAGTGGATGTTCTAACAAAGAATGAGAATATTTGCTGAAAGACAGCTTTTAAAAGTAAGAATTGTTGAACGTTCACAATATTTTAGATCTGAATGTGAAAATTGTGTCAGGATAAACCAATTCTGAAAATCTTGATCATCTTATCAGGACACATTATTACTACTTAACAAATAAAACATAGTAGTGCTACTAAGTGAAGCCTTTATTGCAGTATAAAATATGGAACATTCATGCCTGCACACCACAAGAATAGGGTAAGACAAGACTTAAGATTTGGGTGGGAATGAGGAGGTGGAACAAACACAAATAGATGTCTTTAGGAAATAAATTGCATGAATTAGAAAATAAAAAGCTGTTATTCTTATCAAATTGTATAGCTTGGTCATGAAAACATGATTGGTGCCTAACCACACCAGCTTCCAGTTTTGTCTTTTAAATGCTACATGTGGAACCTGCTAAGTAGTGGGTAAAGAAAACAAGTTATGAATTTTAAGAGAATATTAATCAAGTAATTTTGAGCAATGAATATTGTTTAAATCAATCTCTCTTGTTTTGTGGATAAATTATAAAGAGGAAATTGAATGGAACTGTGTCAAATTGTTTTACCTATTACTTACTCATATCTGGTTAACATTTACCAACTATGTTATTCTTTCAAAGTAGAAGTTTCCTAAACACTTAAAAGTTGTTAAAGCTCTAAAAATGCTTATAGATATTTTGATTCAGAACCACTATACCCAGTCATTTCTACCCTCATTTTCCCACAAGGTACGTATTTTCTTTTTTTTTCTTTTCCAACATTTTATACAGCTAGACACTGAGAAAAAAACCCATGTGTTCAGGGAAATGAAAATGTTGTATCTATCATAAGGATTATTGACTTTAGGCCAGAGAAGCAAACTCATTCAAAATTAAGACTGCAACTTGATGTTTAATCAATGCAATTTTGCCTTAGTAGAACAGGAACTATAAACAGGAGTGATTTCCCAAGCCATGTTAGTCTTGCACGGAATAGAATTCAAACAGGGTGAATTAAGGATAAAGTTGCATAATTCTCTTCATTTCTTTCAGCTTTTCTAGTCTTTGTCAATCTTTGCATTTTTTGAATAGTAACTGAATTTATAGACGATTTTAAACCCTGTGTTTAAAAAACAGTATGTCTGGGGTGATGTTATTAGCTTGGGTAAATGCAGATAATTCTGCATGTCAAAGACAATTAACACGTATCCTGTGGTCTTGATTACCAGGTTCAAGGAAATTCTGCCCAGAAGAAATTCTTACTAAAGCTTCATAGAAAGTTAAAGGCCCCTGCCCTACAATTAAAAGGGGAAGGTAATGGACCCCCCACTTTTTTTTTGGTGATTGACTATAAACCTTGGCTCAAGGGACTATTCTCAGAGGACAAGGTTAAAACAGTCAAGAATAAAAAGAGGTTGTTTTAGTTGTGAATGTGTCTACATTCCTCAGTTGCTTTTCTTTAAAAAAAATAAATCTTAAAAATAAAAAGTAGGTAATGCCACACTAAGTCTCACACAGGAAGAACAAGCAAGAAAGCACCAAATGTAGCTCAGGCATGTTTGTACTTGGACTATGTGAAAAGTCTTTTCTTTCTGTGTGTTCCACATATAGGCAAGTCACTTTATATACCTGTTCCAGAATAAGCAGTCCATTTCTCATAAGCCCTTGAAAAAATTAAATCATTAACTGACATCAAAAGAAAACAATTTAGAATACCTCTTCTGTGGCTAATATTTTTTTTAGCCCATTGGCAATAATTAATCCTTAAGTGTGCAGAGAAGAAATCTTAACAACTGAATCTTAACCTTTTAAGTCAAGAGCTGAGGTGGGCTGTTAGCGGGCTTTTTTTCTGTTGTCAAGAAACGGTGCTCTAAGCCATGGCAGGATGCTGTCAAATGCAGCAGTCATTCAGCTCCACTCCAGTGCAGGGTTGTGCTCTGCATATTTTGCCTGATGTTAGAAACCTAACCGAGAAAACACCACACAGATAACCCTGGCCAACTTAGAAGAGCTGATTACCAGACAGGGTAACCGTGATCATTTTCAGAGTGAATTACTGTATAGAATAAAGGGAGATGAGGTCAGGAGGTTTGAAGAAAGCTTTAGGTCATCACAAGGAAAGATGGGGGGACTCAACCTGAGTTTTGTCTCGGATTTGTCCGAGAAAGCCATAGAGGAGAAAGACCACCGGGGATGCCAAATAACTGGGAATGTAATGGAATAATCAAGAAAAATGGCAAAGCAGAGTGGAGAATGTAGAGATGAAATATGTCTACTTTTGTGCACATTTAATCTCCAGAAGCGAGGCAGGGGTGTCCCCTGGCACCCACATTAATCTTGTTCCCAGGCACTGGTCCTGCCCATCATCAGCTCCCACTGCCTCTCCAACAGCCACCTAGCAGCGTGGCCAACTGTTGTGGTTTAACCCCAGCCAGCAACTAAGCACCACACAGCCACTCACTCACTCCCCCCCATCCAGTGGGATGGGGGAGAAAATCGGGAAAAGAAGTAAAACTCGTGGGTTGAGATAAGAACGGTTTAATAGAACAGAAAAGAAGAAACTAATAATGATAATGATAACACTAATAAAATGACAGCAGTAGTAATAAAAGGATTGAAATGTACAAATGATGTGCAGGGCAATTGCTCACCACCCGCCGACCGACACCCAGCCAGTCCCTGAGCGGCGAATCCCTGCCCCCCCTTCCCAGTTCCTAAACTAGATGGGACGTCCCATGGTATGGAATACAGCGTTGGCCAGTTTGGGTCAGGTGCCCTGGCTGGGCATGAGAAGCTGAAAAATCCTTGACTATAGTCTAAACCCTACTGAGCAACAACTGAAAACATCAGTGTTATCAACATTCTTCGCATACTGAACACAAAACATAGCACTGTACCAGCTACTAGGAAGACAGTTAACTCTATCCCAGCTGAAACCAGGACACCAACATCATTCTTTTTGGGTGCATGCAGACTCATCTCTGCTCCCTCTGGGATATCTCTGTGTCTTTGCCAGACTGAGGATCGACCTTGTCTCTACTGCAAGCATGCGGGGGTCAGGGGAGAACGGCACAGTCCCAGCAGTGCTACCAAGCCTGAAAGTCCAGGGCAGGACAGGGACATTGGAAAGGGAAAAGGAGGCAGAGTTGCTCAGAGCCATTGGTCTCATTCGGATGTCTCTTCCCCTCCTGTACATACGTTGATGGCTTCTTGGTGGGGGGAAGGCTGATGCCTGGTTCTTGAGTAGCCCTCACTGATTGCTCTATCCAGAAGGCCAGGCAGAGGGCAAACAGCCACTATTAGCTTAAGTTAGGGTGCATTCGAGTGGGGAACCCACGTCTGAGCAGAATCCCTGTAGTCCACAGTGGAGTTAGTGCTGGCTGAATTTAGGAGCCTCCAGAGTTAAGCTGTGCTCAAGAACAGGATTTCTGAATCTCTGGCTTAGATATGAGGCAGCTAAAATCCTCCTGATTCCTGTCCTGAGCACCAAAGACAACGTTGGTCTGGATACGCTCTGAATCTCATTCTGGATTTCTCTTTTTTGCAGCAAGAAAGAAAAGAGGAGGGAGTGAGGAGAAGAGTTACCTGGCTACGATGGACAAGAGCGAAGGAAGCTCTAAGAAGGTCAAAGGTTTAAGAAGAGTTTGGTCCCACGTATTGAAGTTAGCAGGGATTTCAGTAAAAAGGAGTGGGATCTGATGAAGGAAAGGTTGTTTGTCACTTTAATGAGGGCAGGAGAGAGGACAGAAGCTAGATCAATGTACTATCAATGTTAATGCCTAGTGCAAGTTTAATGGCCCTCCAGGAATACATTTCGTCTCTGTAGATTATTTCTTTGGACACAGCCCAAAGGTGAGCTCAACTCCTCATACCGTAAAAGGATAAACCCTTCACTGGATGATTAGTTTTATACCTACCCCCTCAAAAAAAAAAAAAAAAAAAAAGTAAAAAGAAAGAAAATAAGGAAAAGCCTGTGGTTTCAGTGGAATGAATTATATGCTTTAATGGCATCAGAAGAAAAGCAGCAGCCTTTCCATTATATTTAAAATAAATAAGAAAATAAAACAAAACAAAAAAAAGGTAATGTCAGCCTTCCCCGATGAATAGTACAGGTTAGATGTTTTCCACTTCTGGTTAATTTTTTTCTAAGCTAATTGCGTGTGTTATGCTTATATACCCAATTTATTGGTATGAAACTCCCCACTGAAAAATTCATGACTTGTATGAGTGCAATAGGTGTTTGTACTTCTCTAAGTTTGGCCCATTGTATGTGCACAGTTGCCCAAGGCTCACTTTACAAATCTAGCGTGCTAGCTGCCAGCCAGCTTCTATGGTTTTTCTGCAGTGTCAGTGGCACCTACTAGTAAAAATTGTTGGGAGGAAAAAAAATGATGCTATCAGCTAGCTATACCATTCCCTACAAAACAATGGCAACAAATGTCATGAGTAGAGGAGTGGGAATATATTTATGGTTTATTTCGGATAGACTCACTTGAATGTGTATTGCTGTGAAATCTCTGTGTAGAGGTGTTAGAAGAGTGAACTGAAAGCACAGCAAATAGGAAGTCTGCTGGGCCGTGTAGACTCTCTTTCATATATGCTCTTTTTAAGAGCTCTGCTTGCACATACTTCATCATCAGGATTTGTGCTAAGGATGTATACTCCTTAAAGACTAGTTGCTCATGAAGGCATAAAGTCGCTTTTAAAATCTATTAGTTCTGTTTGTGCTGAAAGCATATAGTTGCCATTCAGGCACAATGCTCCATTTGTATAGCTTTCAGCAAATGTGCTGTCACATAGTTAGCATAATGATTCAGGGCACTTTGAGAAGCTTACCACCTTTGCTTCTACAGAGAGGGTACCTTGACCTATAAAAACCGAAGTGGTACACTTAATAAATTTATCATTTTGCTAGATTTGTCCGTGGATGTTTTGTTTATAATTCATTGTTATTAGAACATTTCTACAGTGAATGTTTGAGTTAACTCTTAGCTCTCTCTTAACTCTATTTTGAAGTATTCAGTGGTGAAATAACAGAGAGCACAGCTCAATGAACCATTCTGTTCCTATGAGAGGAAAATATTTGTGTGGAGAGTGCAATTTTGAAGGACCAAGACCATAATGTGAAAGGGGCAATATCACATACTCTCAGGTATTTTGAAAAACACTTTCTTCCCCCAGAAGTGAACAAGAAATGAAGTTCTTGCTCTGAAGCTTGCTGTAGGTCATAAAGGTTAGTTCCACACAAAGTATTCCCCATTTCCCATATCTAAGGTGATCACTGGCATATTAATTTCCAGGTAAATATAAATATTCTGGTAATAAACAGACCAGAAACTTTGAAGCAGTGATTTGTGTGGTCACATTTATAGAAAAAGATTAGATGTAAAAGGAAAAGAAAGTACGTCTTTCAAAGAGATTTGAAAGCTGTGATGCAATAAAGAACTGATGAGCTTGAAAAGGTTCACCTTTGCTAGTCAATGTGAGACTAGGTCAGTTACCAATCAAATACTAAATGTCTTTTGTACTTATCAGAAAATACCCTCCCCTTGAATACCCAAAGTAGCTACAGAAGCTTCTGGGATTCAGGCATGTTCAGAACCTAAAGGCTGATTTTGTTCCAATTTTTTTATTATGTGTCAAGCTTTCAAATAGAAGGCAACACGCTACACATGTGATGACAACCAAACAACGCATTTTTCACAGAAATAGATGGTTGGTAGTCTCCATGTGTCTAAATATCAGCCAGAGCAAAGGCAGGTTAAGTAATGGTAGCACTGGTAATGACTGTGGGTGTCTTGTGCATATCTCAAATCAACAATGACAGAGGCAGTATAAAAACAATTTATGAACCACAGTCCTCTTGGGAACTACATTTCAAACCATAATTTCATCTAAACTGTTTATCGGCTGCTTTTATTTAATGTATGAAGTGTCAAAAATTTTCTTTGACATTAGGCTTGTTATTGTCTTTTGATTTATGCATTAAAGCAAAGCATAGTAAATAGAAAGATTGCTTAGTGGTTTTGTGTTTGAAAAAATATTGGAAACATTTGCTGCAGTGGTAAAATCATTCACAGAGTTGTTAAAAATTAAGAAATTAGAGTAATGAACTTTTAAAACTTAAATATCTTAGGACAAAGAAGACATGAACTGTAAAAATTTTTACTGTCCAAGGCCCATCTTGCAAATACAAATGTTTATGCTATGAGGAGATGCATGACCATATACGTCAAAAACGGGTGTGGTTTTCAGAACTGGGAATACAAAACATTCCTTGGTAGGTGTGTATGAAGGCATAAATCCACGTACCCAGATATGCCTGGGTGGACCTCTCTGTGTGTTTGGCATTTATTTAACTTGACCGGTGGCTATCTGCATTCTCTTATCTGTAAGGTTTTGATTTTAATAACCACTGAAGTATTCCTGAAATCTTAAACATACTTACAGTGTGAAAAAATCTTGGGATGATATTTCTTGAAACCACACAGAGATCTGTTAGTGCGTGCCTGAGCTGCAGCCAGCTCCCATCCCAGGAAAGCGCGGATGGCAGAGCCATCGGAGAGGTGCCCCAGTCTTCTGGCTGGGAATGGACCAGAGGAAAGCAATCCCCATGAGAACAGAAGATTATTGCATGAAAAGTGCAAGTGGCAGCCTTGGATAGCAAAGTGTGGTGGGACATGTCAGATACATGACAGCTGGGAAGGCAGAGCACCGAACCAGCACAAAACCCTTCAGAGTGAGTCTACTTCCCTCTATGTGTTCTATTTAAGAACACATCAAACCAGCATGTAATCCCAGCTACTAACCAAACTCCCATGTATCAGATTTCCCCTATAACTGCATTTTTCTAGGCGTGTACTGTGATTGCCCTTGAAGGCTGGTACATAAAGAAAGAAGTGTATAAACAGATTTAGAATTTGGCAGTTGAATATCTGAAATATCAGCTATGGATCTGGAGGGGGAAACTCTCTTGTTGCCCTCTCTCTTCACAATGCTTAGCAGGAACTGAGGCACTTTTCCTAGATCAGGTACTTTCCTGTGGAGGATGGGGGAGAGTCACCCTGATGATATGAAGAGAATAACCTGCTGCAGGTCTCCATAAACAGAGACAAAAGACACTTCAGCTTGGGGTGATGGAGGAAGCAAGTGGAAGGAGTTAGCAGTTGTCAAGACCATCATTGAATGGAACGGGCATTTTGGGCAGCAATTCACCAGTAGTTTTCCTGGCACTGGCTGGGGAGCTGCCGCATGAAGAAAGACTCGATGTAGGACAATGGACTCGTACAACACAGAAAAGTCAGTCTGAAATGGGGGAGGGGAACACGAGCATTCAGGAGCATCTTGTACTACATGTTCAGCCCATCTTTATTTGAATATTCAAGCACCTCTTTTCTACGTTTTTTTGGCCAAGAGTTTTTTACCTTGGCATGCTTTTCCTACAGATGTATAACCCACATGTACAAGAAAGGAGTGTGAAGAACAGCCAAACAATGGACTTGGTTTTAGTACCATCTGTAATCGTTATGAGTAAAGTTCATAAAACACCAGCAGGACTGATATTTAACACTTATGTGAACTGGGATGTAAGTGGAAAATTATGGTCAGCTGTCTGATATTAGTGCAGTAACATAGAATTTACCTGGGTTTTATTTTCACTTTCTGACCACAAAGTGTATCTTGCAGATATCAAGTGGAGGAAACTTGTGTTTAGCAGCTTACTTTGCTTGTCTTGGTTTTTTAATCTCCTGCATGTAAAAAGAACACCAGTGTTGATCCAGCAAGTGTATATAGTATGCACTTAACATATATGTAAATGGTCCCATTAACGTCATAGTTTTAAAGTAGACACATGTTTTGTCACTTCATGCTGTGGGTTTACTGGTCTTCAGCCTACATGGAATTACATCTGAATATTTGCTCCTTGGCATCCTTGAAAACTAGAGTGATTTTCAGCTCAGACCCCCTATGAGTAGATCTCTGGGAGGACTCATAGGTGGAAGAACTGCTAATCAGTAAGATTAGCAGCTGCAATAGAACGAGAATGCAAGTATGTTTTAATTATATTTTATGCTTACCTTGCATGTCTCTCAACTTATCTCTGTTGTTTTTATTTGTGAAGGGAGGCTCTCTGGGAACTGGGAGATATTCACTCGCACCCTGTGAATGCAACTGGTCTGAAAACTCATAAAGTCTGATGGGTTCGTGCAGCTCCTAAAGCTCTCTATGCTGTAAATGCACATTTTTAATGAATTTGCTGGATCCAGCAGGTTGTGTTCATTTAGAAGAGGAGAAACCCACTAAACCACTGTAACACCAACAATTCAATTTAATTTACTTAATAGGAAATGAGAGTTTTGACAAACAGGTGTTGAAGTTTTTTTTTTTTTTAGAGATGCATAAAATCTACCTTTCCACATGGCTTTTAGGGTCTGTCTAGATGATACGGTTCTTTTTCAGAAGTAGGGACTAAATGCAAGAGGTTTACTTGTTTATTTGTGATCCAAAGAAGCTTGAAGTGTAAATGATAGAGGTTGTGGCTGTGTTTGGGAAATTTCTCTTTTTCCTTTTCTATAGATTCCGCATTTCTATACTGCACTTGCAAGGAGACTTTGCTTGAGACATTTATTACAGTTATTCTCTTAATCTGAGCCTGTCAGAAAAAAAGCCAAACCCCAAAACATTTTGAAGACAAAGAAGTGACTTGCCAGGCTAAAGGGATAGGTTACTTTTTCCTCCATGAAGAAAAAGATGTTTCACACTAAACTTTCTTTATACTAAATGTTAACTTACATGGACAGACATTAGTGTCCTTCACATAGTGCTCTGGCTGGATGCCTGCATTAAAGGGATGTAAATCTCCAGAAAATGTATATTGAGCCCTAACTTTTCATTAGCTTTTCAGGAGAATTTAATCTAGCGGACATGATAATGGGTCTAAGTCTGGTCTCATGACAGATATACAATGTGTTCATACTTGACAATACTAGAGATAAATCCTCATCTTTGCCAGATATGGAGCAGAATCAGGCCCCCATATTTTAAAAATAGATTTGTTAAAATTGATCAACCTACATAAACCCAGCCTAAACTGAATCAGTACTTCTGGGCCTTAGAAGTCTAGTAAAACTGCAGTTGTAAAGTGTTACTGATGAGTGCACACACACATAATTGTATTTGATGCATGTTATGAATGACAGAAGTGAGAAAAACCACTCCTTACTTTTCAGTTTTTAATGAGCTCTGATGTAATGTAGGTTTTTTTCTTTCTGCTGTTAAAGATCTGTGAATATCGTCTTTGGCAAGCATGCTACTTCAGGCGGGAGCCTGCAGTAGAAATGGGAAAAGTATGGCATCAGGCTTTCACCAGAGACTTAAAGGCACAGTATTAAGTGTCTGAGTCGTAAGAATGTATTGTCTTTAATAGGAAGGTATATCACATGGGATATCTTTTCAGTGCATTTGGAAAAAGTACTCTTTTCAGTTGAAAAAATACATATTATAGCATTTTAAAAATCACAGCTATAGAATATAAATTGAAACGGTGAGCTCAGAACAGAGCAGCAAATGCTTTGGGGAAATTAATCAGAACACCATTAAATAGAGGTATTAAATTATAAACAACTTACAAGCTGAAATTTTATAGCTGAAAAATTTTCCTTTGCAAAATGCTGTCCTGACAGTTTGACAAGTTTAATTGAAAAATATAGGTTTTGCTGACTTTTTGTAAAAACATAGGAAACTATTTTGTTTTATAAACCCCCCAAACCTTTACATGCTATTTTATTTTATGAAAACCTCCTAGATTCCCTTTGTTTTTGCCCTTCTTCAGGTTTTCAAATTCATGCAAATCCACAGGCTAGAAATTCAGTGTGTTACTAAGTTCAGAATTAATGAAATGGTTTCAGTAGTTCCTTAATTTTGCTGTGGGGTTTTTATCCCTTCATCAACTACTTTTATTTAGGTAGTCTCTGAAAGCTGTGTCTTTTCAGTCTTGTCACTATCAAACCAGCAAAAGCACCAGAAAGCTGAACTGCTGCAGCTCAGTGTGTGATCTTAATGTGTCTGCAAACAACAAGAAGAGAAACACAGTTTTCTCCAGAGTACTGTTTGGTGTTGAAATGATTTAGGTCTGGAAAATCAATCTGTTCATCCTTCTGGACAATTTCTGAAACAAATATTTAGCAAGATTTATAGTGTTGTACATACGCAGGCCAAAGGATTCCACTGGAACGCAGATTTTTGTAATACCATATAATCGACTACTCAATAAGATGTTTTATTGTTTTGGGTTTTTTTTGGAGTAATAAATACAATTCTGCAACATGTTTTAGGGCCATATAAATATAACGAATCATTCAACTTTTCATTTCTTCTGTAACTAGATGATTTTATTTTATCCTGTTTATAGAATAGATACGAAAACACTGGAGGCCTTTAGATGAAAGCAAACAAACAAAAACCTAAATGAAACACCTCCCCTTACATGCACTTTAATTACTGAAATTTCATTTTCAGCTTAGTCATTTGAACCCATTAAAGTGTAGACTTTTCAGAAATGCCTAAATAACATAAGTTCACTAGTGCATAAGTACAATGTGAAAACAGGGTTTAAGAATGAAAATCGTTAAGGTTGTTTTTAACATGTTAAGGCTATTTGCTTGTTGTTAATCATAATCTTAACCATAGTTTACCCCGCTCACACAGTCTTAGGAATATTGCCACACAGCAGTATCCCCTGGCACACCTCCCCTCTGCAAACACAGAACAAAACCATCATCTGAAAGCCTTAACACTTGTTCGTGAGATGAGAGAAAGCAGATAAACGCAGACGTGTGTAGCCAGGAAAGCCCAGGCAAACAGTGCCAGTCTGTAGCGTGGCCCGTGCTGGTATCAGCGCACCTGTACCCAGAGAGGTGAGAGGTTTTCAATCGCCATCTTGAAGACTGATAATGTTGTAGCTGGAGACCCTTACAGGGACCTCATGCCAGGTGTGAGGAGCTGCACATGGAAGGCTTCGAAGCTTTAGTTTTAAAACGCAAGTGGTTAATGAAGCTCAGAGCAACCTCAGTGGATTGGGCAAGCGGGAGCCACAAGGCCCAGTTAGGCACGAGCTTGCACAAATAAGTAAAAAAAGGCCCAAGCAGTGTATAGTCCACCACTGAGGGCAATGGCAGTTTTGATCCTTTTTGGTTTGGCTTGTGCTAGTCACTTGCGGTCTCCTCAGGTTAAGTGTTTTTGCGGTTTTGAGGTGGAGAGGAATGAGCGGGTGAGCTCGGCTGAGCCCATGTGCAGCCCTAAGCAGAGACCCCAACCCCATGACCGCACCACTTGCCGCGACAGAAGCTAGAGCAAGTCTGTGTGTAAAGCAAGGTGACATTATTTTCAAAACACAAGCCCAGGACACCGTTGCAGCAGCCTTTTTTAAGGCTGTGAAATAGTCAGGTGCTCTGCATTCAGCTTCCTCAGATCAGCTCTGTGGGGACTGGGGATGTCCCATGCGTGGGAGCCAGTTTTGAAAGCCCTCAAAGCTGTCCCCATCCCTGCTGTGGCCACCCCTGCCTCTCCCTGCAAGGACAAACAGCAGCATGGCACTGAAAAGACTCCTCTACCACCCCTGACTATGATGCTAAAGCCTTGTTGCCTCACAAGGGATAGTGCATCTCAGGCACAATCTCAGATGAGGCTGAAATGTGGGCTCATAATGTCTAATGGGAATCTGACAGCGGGAGAAAGGAGAGCAAACACTATATCTGGGTGGTGTTGTGAGCAAATATTCTATCACTACGAGTAACTTTTCTATTAATTTATAGAAAACTTTTCATGTAGCTATAAATTGGAAGGTACTTAGAGTTTCAAAGGTAAAATATGTGGCATTGTAATGAATAGAAGAGACAGTCCTGGCAAAATTAAGATGTATCTGCATCCAGACACCAGACCTTTTCCTCCATTCTCTGTATTTGATAACAGCAGTGAAGCCAGTCAGGGACCAAGACACCAGTCTTTTGATGGCACACAGAAGAAGCATGAAAATGTCTGCTATAGTTATAGCAGGCCAAAAACTAGTTTTGAAGCCAGAGGAAATAACTACTTCATCTGATCAGCTCTTTAAAGTGGTTAGAAAAAGCTGCATCAAAGCAGGTTTATTGTCCCTGCTCTGAGCCTAGGGCTTTAGTTTTAAAAATTAAGATTTAAAAAAAAAAAAGAAAAGATGCAAAATTTCTTTGAAAAAACAGCAGGCTTTATACATAACAATTCCTGAAACTCTTGTTAACCACAGAAGAGACTAAATGATTTTTGAGTCTTTCTAGAGCTGAGAATCACTCCTTAGTTTAAGTATGGGGTGAATAAAAAAGTAATCTCTTCCCCAGTTTTGAATTTGCTACTTTTTGTTTTCATTGAACCTTCTCTTGTTATTATCTCATATAAGACAAGGCCAAAAGGTCTTTTTAGTTAATCTTATTGATGTTTTTATCAGCATCTTTCTATGATCTTTTAATGACATAAAGAATCTCACCAGTTCCTCTTTCCATGAGAATTTTCCTGCAAACAGCATTACTTAGAATTGTTAATGAACCCTTTCTAATTCTTCAATAGCCTTTAAAAATGTGGTGAACACTGCTGCACAGGTTATTACAGTTGCTGAATACCATAACTGTTGTCTTAGAAAAAGTCCGTGTTCTCTTCTAACACATTAGGTACTGTGTTTACTGTAACGCAGCGTTTACTCTTTTGATGACGTTGCCTCAGCTGGAACAATTTTCATGCAATACCATCCTTTCCTGTTTTAATTATGATGAGCTAATAATTCTAAAAAGTGGAAGAATCAGCTGAATTTAGAACAATAGAAAAGTTTCTCTTATGTGCCGTGTCCTCACCTTTTGGCGGCTAATTGCAGAATTAACTAGATGTAGTGAGAAAATCCTCCTCTTTGCCTTTAAGCAAGTAAATCCATTTATTCATGTCTGAATAGTGACATTTTGGAAACTTTCCTTGGTCCATCTCTGTCTTAGAGCATTCAACAGATATCTGCCTGTAGCTGGTCATATCTCAAGCAATACATCTTCTTGGTGGTTTTTCTTGATTATTATGACCAACCACATTTTTTTCTGTAATCATTTCATCAAGAGTACAACTGAAGCTAAATAAATTGAGTCTTGATTTTTGATAATGATGGTTTTTCTTCTCCAACATGCATCTATGACATAAATTTGTCTTCCTTTGTCACCAAGAGAAACTCTGGGGATTCACTGGAGCCATTTGTCAAACACTTCTATTACTTCCTAGTCAGCTGCATCTGTTTCTCCTGATCTACATCCACAAATCGCTCTGGGGAAATTCTTCACCAGTTGAACATTTCTATGTTTTGAAATACTATCCTCATCCCACATTTTTGTCAACTTAGATGTCCCTAGGTGGTGCATGGAGGTGGAACAAGCTATTGTTAATTTTTGTAGTGGTTGTGTTATTAAATTTCCTTTGTTTACCCGTCAATTTTGAAAGCAAATTTTTGCCTTTCCCTGATGAATTGGTATTTCTCTGTTGTGCTGATCTCCGTTCTGCCTCTGTTTCTCTTTGTGCGACTTTATCTGAATTAATGCAGCTATTGACTGGAGGCATGAAATCAAGTCTACATGTTTTCCTTTACCATTCTGTTTCTATGAATAATCATTTGTCAGTTATTTTCTGCTTTCGATATTGCTTATTTTCAGATTTACACATGTCAGTAGGTCAGACCCTACTGATTGGATAGCTTAATACTGAGTAACGCCACTTACTCACTACAGTGGAAATCTGTACTGTCATCTTTTGTGACACTTATATGGCCATACGGGTGCAGAACTATTTGTGTAAACTTAAGTTACACTAAAAGACATTCAAATACATTCTGGTGATGAAAAGACAGATGTACATTCGGGTTTTTTTTCCAACTGAGTGCATAAGCAGGTGCTTAAGTTTAAGCCAATGGGTTTTAAGTGTGTGCTTCTCCTCTAGGGGTATCAAAACCTCAGTAGTGTTTCAATAGGGTTAATAGCTGATTTTCAAAGATGCTGAACATCCATTAAATTGGCTGAAGTCAATAGAAGCTGCATATGATTGGAGGGTATTGAGGCAGAACAACTAAGTCCCACCAAGTGGAGAGAAACATTCTGCTCTACTTGCCATGGCCAAGGAATGCCAGGATTTTGAGAAAATAGGTTTGTTTTTTCACTAGGAACACTTTCTTCTGAAAATGATATAACTGATTTATGCTGACAGCAGACAAGTAACCTAACTCGTAGATGAGCTTCAGTGTCACACAAGCATATTGCTATATTTATAGATTGCTTTTAAAATGCTCATAGTAGGAGAGCTGAAAAGCAAAACCATGCATGCAGATTGCAGCAGTTGGTCAGAAAGCAATCATGTGATTGGTAATTTTCCAGGGAGACCTGAAGGGGGCAAGTTGCATTTATGTGATCTAAATCCACTGGTCGCATTCAGGGGGGATTAACATCTGTTAAAAGTATTATGTTTATCATGCAGGTGTTTCAATATTTGTATTTATTACGTGTTGCAGCAACAGTCTCTGAGAAAACATTCATATAACAATCTGGTTGTTTTATTGTCTGAATCTGTCAGGACAGTCATTTTGTTACTCCAACATTGTGATCCCCTTGCAAGCTGTAAACTATTTAATGAAGTGAGTATATGGAGAAAGATGACAGACTTTCAAACTTTTGGAAGACAGTTTTACATCAGAGACATTAGTTTTTGCACTTGGGATTGTTCCTAATACATGTATGGCAAAAATGTTGAATTAGATTGAACATTTCCAGAATTCCAATGTATTCCCCTGTGCAGTTCTATATTTGACATTGCTTTCATTTTGTCAATAAACAACGCACTTAGATTCCAATATTAATGGAAATAAATATTCCATGAAGTACCTCATAGAAAGTGTAATTATATCTGACTTTGAAGAGCTTTGCTTCATGTGTCTATAATGCTTTTATTGCTCAAAAAGCAACTCTGCAGATACAGTGACTTGCAGGAAAGGCTGTTGCCTGTTAAAAAAAAAAAAAAAAGATAAAATTTAAAAGGTAGACATCTGCTGATTTGCATTGCAGTGTAATGTGACACTGCCAGTACCACAGACAAAACAGCTATGTTAAAAATGTTGAGGTTGCAAAATCAAGTGCTCCAAAGCATGAGGAAATACAACAGTTTAGGTCACCTGTGTGATCTTAATTTGGCCCCCTTGAGTGATTACATTATGATGCAGTCTTTATTATATTATCATGGATGTTTTTGTTCACAGGACTTCTTGAGTCTGATCCAGCTCATACTGGAGCTAATGGAAATATTTTCATTGACTTCAGTGAGTTTCAGGCTGGGTTCCAAATGGCCATTTTTACTCTCATTTAACCCATATTTCTTGAAATAACATAGGTGTATATAATGACAAAGTTTATCCGGTGAATAAGACATGATCTGTGTCCTGAACAATTTACAAAGGCCCTGTTCATGTAATGAACTGGAGGTGATTGGTTCCCTCTGCCTAAATGGATCACTATTTTGCTTTGATTAATCCCCCAAAATGTAAGTTTATTTTTATATGGAGTTCATTGCTGTACCAAAAAGAAACAAACAAAAAAGAAAAAAAAAAGGCACTAAGCTAGTTTTTTTTAGCAAATAATTTATACCAAGGACAAAGACAACACAGTTCAGCTGTAGAAAGGTGCATAGTGGTAATTGATTAGGGATAAGGTAGGAAGTAGAGCTGAAGGAACAGGTATTTTTTTCTCTTAGCATTTGTGGACCGATAGATTATACAAATTACAATGTTTACTGTAGAAAGATAATTTTCAAGAATAAATGTCTAGCCAAAAATGGTATTTAGATGCAGTATGATCAGTCATGATATCACAGAATTATTGCGGAAGATTGAGATGGGATGAGATTTGTACCAGCCATTTCAGTTACATAAGTTCTCCAATGTACCATTTTGCTTGGACTGAATATCAGTCAACTTGTCCTCATTTTGGTCCTGAGCTTGGCCAGGCATTAGCTGCAATTAAGTGACTCGTCTCAAATTATTAGAATTGCATTTAAAGCACAGCTTCCAGAAACAAACTTCCATTTCCCTCCACCCTTCCCCCACCACCATGTATACTGAGAACTAAAATGATTTAATACATTGCCACCTCAGCATAACACATCGCCTCACAGACTCTTTCAGACGATTTGCATCCATTTCTATTGTGGCCTTCAGAAAAGCAGGATCACACCCAGTTTATTTTTTATTTTCCATCAGCAGTTTAACTTGCCGCATGTCCTCATTCAGTAGGTCTCCTTCCTGACCACTGATGTCTTGCAACAACATCAGCAGCAGCAGCATTCACTGTTAACTCTTGCATTTATTGATCCTATGGTCAAAAGAATATGACTGAAATGTTTATATGTATTATGTACATATAATTTTATTCTTTCTTTTTGCCTCCTGAATTAGTAACATCTGTTACCACTGATGGAAAATATCCTCTGGGCCACAGAGGAATCACAGTCACATGTTGCCTCTGGAACAGCCTGTGTGAATCAGGAGTAAGATAGACTCATCACTCTGCACCTAATAGATACAACATCAAAATGGAGCCAAGACATTCCTGTCCAAAGTGGGAGGTAACGGTCTATCCTCTAGCTTGAAAAGAGAAGCCTCAAACCATTTTCTGAGTGCTTGCAGGCTAACAGGCAGAGCTTAGTCTGATTCAATGTAAGCTTCACATTTTCATCAGAGCTTTATCTTGCCTTCTTAATATAAGGAATAAAGTGGTCCATAAGCTAACTGTAAGAACAGCAACAACAACAACAAGAAGATTCAGGAATATAGAGTGCACAGCATGAGAGCTCCCTGAGTCCTTGTGTTTTTTGATTCTGAATGATGGCTTTGGAGCACCTTTCACATTTTTTATTCGTGTCAGGTCTAAAATTTCAAAGATCTATAAAATATCACACATTACCATTGTATTAGTCATTGCCTGAGGAGGCTGCAGCAAGTAATCAGCAAAATATTACCCTTCATGATGCTGATGTGGGAGAAGCAAAAAGAAAATTTTGGGTTGCAAAGGGGAAAAGTTTCCCCACCTTTGGAAAAATGACCCAGGATCTTTCATATATGGTATCCAGAATTACTGTCTCGAGTACCAAATAAGTGACACAGTCTCTTAAAGTAGTGCTGTGGTAAATGTAGTATGCATTGATCTTGATGCACACTAGCAATTAAGGTAGTAATCAGATGTTTTGTTTTATGTTTGTACAGTGTCTAGCACACTCACCACTGTAGCGTGTGACCAGGTCAGCTACTCAGGTAAGCCATGCGTACTCTAAGCCAGATCAATAGTAGAAGCATAATAAATATTTATCATTTTGGGTTCAAATAAATTTTTTTGAAAGACCCATGGTGAAAGGCTGTGTTGAGGGAAGTCTATGACAGACTGGACCTTTGAGTCTTACATCTACAGTGAAGACAACTTTTTGTGCAAACTAGCTCATGCAGATTGCAGATGACCAGTTAGAGGAGAGATATATGTATGTCAGCTTTAATTTATAGAGAGTCTCTATTTTTGTGCAAAGCTTTAGGTGTGTTATATCACTTAACAAAATCAGTGAAATATTATGGTCTCCAAACAGATTGATGAATGATTTACCCAGTGTCTTCCAACCCTATACATGCAGCAACCCTATCTGTGCCATTTGTATGTACTTGTGTAAACAGATTTCTTCATTTCACTTGGTACATATAATAATTTTTAGTTAATTCTGTAATTGCTTTTTTATATTCTTCTACCTCTCTTTCTTTCTACCTTTCTTCTGTATTTATCTCAAATGCAACCTTTCTGGGTGGAGAACCTCCAGAATGTACACAATAAAACTTAAAAAAAAATCCGAATTTGATTAAGTCAAAGTGGTTCACTAAATGCCATAAACCATGTTACATAACTTTTTGTAATATCATTTATATTGCGGAGAAATAAAGGCTCCAATAATATAAAAATCCAATTCTCAAGTCTCTGAGCCAACGTAGCAAAGCTAGATGGTATCCTGCAAGCATTTGGCCCTGGTTCTTTACATACTTGCACTGATTTGCCCTTGCTATTATCTCTTGAGCCATATCATAGCAACATATTTTGCATGGTAGTAAATTATCACAAATGAAGAGATGCAATGTATGGCTAAAAATACTGCCTGCATTTTGCACAGCTGTAGAGTTTTAACTGAAAAGCTTAAGCAGCTCTTCAGAAAGTCACAACATCTGATCTGTAAGGTGCTATCTACCTTCGTTTTCAGTGGGAGTTGAGGACGTACAGTCCTCCAGAGACCTGACACCTACAGAGGATATTATAGAAGTCAAGTAACTGACATGTGATAGTGTGGTTTGTCCAATAAGGAATGGATTGTTTAAAACAGACAAAGTGGAGTGAGTAACTAGCTATCAGAGACAGTTTTGACATAGAGCCATAAAGTGGGAAGCAGCATACCATTTTAGCAGGCATTAATGCAGCAGACAGACCTTCCTAATGATCTATAAATAAAACAGAAAAAATGTCTTCCTGGCTTAAGTGAATTATTGTTGCCATTAAAGATGATAGCACGACATGGGAGGAAAGGTAGTGCTACTTCTTTAAAATGGACGGTTCCTCCCGCACACTCGTTATTAACTCCAGCTAGAAACTGGAGTAACACAAACACAACCTTCTTCTGTCCAGGTTTGACATTACATCCACACAAAAGGAAAAGATAGCTTTTTTCCCTGAAAAAATCCAGGCAGCCCCTGTAATACTTGCAGTTGTTCTTTCCCCAACACTAGCTGCAAATACAAACATCCACCTGTACCTTTATCTGCTTTCTAGCAGGAACTGAGGTTCCAGTGCATTGGGAGCAGCACAGACAAGAAGTTTTTATAATTTATTAATCTTTAGCAATCAAATGGCTGGCTGTTTGCTTTCTTGTTTTGGCTTAAGAATGTTTTTGAATTCAACTCATCTCAGCTGAAATAAGGAATTCAATCATATGTCATAGGTTAAGTCTTTGGAGGGTACGTCAGGAGGTATCTAGTGTAATGTCCTGCTGAAAGCAGGGTCATCCATGAGATCAGACCAGGTTACCCTGGGTTTGTCCAGTTGGGTCTTGAAAACCTTCAAGCCCGCATAACCTCTTCTGGAAACCTGTTCCAAAACAGACAAGTGCCTATGGGCAGTATGGTTTTTTTGAGTGTTTTTTGAATAGGAGATAGAAGATAGGAATAATCTCTTTGCCTTCCCTATTGCTGAGCAGTGTGATTAGGTTGTTATGAATGAATGGCTCTATGAGACTGAGGATGATGATTTTTTAAAGGCCCGTACAATTACTCAGAATTTTCATCTGGATCTGAACATGTCCTTGTATGGGGCCACGTTTATTTCTTTTTATATCAGAGTGTGGTAGGACTTTATGTTTCTAACTTTCAACCTACTTTGCATCAGCCATGAGAACAGCTGCTGAGATCTCTAGAACATGTAGAATAACCATGTACAGCACTGTCTGTACCCATGCTGTTGAAGCATCACAGCTTGATCATACATGGCTGAGAGAAAATTGAGGTGAATTTGCTTTTGCAGACACTCCTCTCTTGATGTCATTGTTAACCTTCACTCAAGCACCGTGAAATCTACCAAAAACATTACTTTATCTCTACTCCAGCCCTTTCTGCTCTCCTGTGTTTCTTTTCTCCTTTGTCTTTTCTAAAAAGCATGTTTGCAATTTAGAGCGAGGGAAGGGGGAGGTGTGCTTGGTGGGCTTGTGATACATGGATCCCCTATTCAAAACCCCTCTCTTGGAACTTGGGTTCAGAAACTTTGATTTGATCTTCATACTGTAAGTTGTAGGCCAGAAGCACACACAAAGGAAAGAATTTTTTTTTTTTTTTTTTTGCATTTACTGGAGCAATATTCCCTTCAGTACTTCAAAAACTTAAATAATAAGCCTATCCCTCTCTCCAGAGGTGTTCCGAAGGTGCCACTATATGATGTTCTGGGTGCCAGCAGATGTACCCCTAGGCACCAGCTCATATCCTCTGCTGGTTACATTCTCTTGGTTCATTATGTCACATGGTTGCTGAGTTTTCTACTTGGTGTAGGACAGCTGTGTTGCTTGTCTACTTTGAAGAAAATCTGTTTTCCCAGTATTTATATGTGTACATTACTCTTTTAATTGTAATCAAATACAGAAAGCTTAAAGTACTGCATTTAAATAGATCAAAATTCAAGGTCTTGGATCAGGTATTTAAAAAAGATTGTTAAAATACCCCAATCATTTTCATGTTTGTGGCTCTAAAATTTAATTTTATAATTCAAAATCCTATGGATTTTCTTAATTTGAAAAATATGGATAAAAAAAAATCCCTTGTCTAAGGCATGCTTTCTTAACCTAGAGATCAGTTCAGTAAATCATATGAAGTGCCCCTCAGCACTTTTCCGACATTTTACAGTGCTTCATTACTGCAGATAAATGTAGTTATAGTTCACATAATACGAACCCAGAATTCTTGTGCAGGTACTTAATTGAAGCGGATAAATTTTTACGCAGCAGTACTTTGTTCCTCCTAAATCCTTAGTACTCCATGGATAATAATATAAGTGGTAGTAGTGTTAGATAAACTTTTTTAATGAAAAGAAAAAATACTGCAGTTTGTTTTTTGTTTTCAACCTCTGACAACAAATGAAATGAAGGAGGCTTATATTCCAAGGAATTATAAAGAGTTAAAAAAACATAGATCTCCATAAAGAAACAACATTTGTAAGTTTTATGGTTAAATCAGCCATTGCTTTGCTGACCAATAAAATGGAAAATGTGTGCTTTTATAGGTTTATAAAAAAGGCAAACTCTAGTTGCATGAAAAATAACTTTCACCGATTGAGTACAGGTGGCGACTTGTTTAAACTCTGAAGATGTAAAGGCTTAGTATGTATGACTGAAAAAGGGAACATGGCACAATAAAAAGTCTTCCTTTCTTTACTCATCAATCCTTTGGGTATTCCATGTCAAATAAATGTTACAACAATTTACAGTAAAAGTATACAGTGGAAGTGCCAACGTTAACACTTCTTAGGATTGGACAGGGTCCAAATTTTTCACACCAATATTTAATGTGAAGTAAAATGTCTTTTCCATTGGAAGTGTCAGCTGTAACATGCTTTCCTATATTTGGCAACATGCTCATGTGAAGTATAAAGTCAAATGCACATGATGTTCTTTTTATTTCAACCATGATAAATTGTGTTCATTTGTTTAAGTGCAAGTGGCAGTTTTAGTGTTCCTACTATAAATTTTGGTTAGCTTCTATTGACATGCTGTATTAAACTTAAGAAAAACAAATTACACTTCACCCATTTTAATTGACTAAATGTGTCAAAAACACAATAAGTATAACACGAAGGGTCAGAGTCTCAGACTTCACCATAATGGGTGTCATGGCAAGGATCCAGCTTTTTGTACATTTCATTTTTCATAAAGTTTTAGTATGAGGCATACATTTACCATCCACTTCCACTTCAGATTTGTAGCTTAAAAAAAACCCCCTCGTGTTCTGTTCCCGTTGTACTCACTTGTGATATTGTTAAAAGTTTCTGTTCTTTTTTTTTTTAAGTGATAGTACTGATGAATATTGATGATCCGCTATAAACATAAGGTTTCAAAATTGACTTTGGTATTTGAAGGAATGAATTCATGATTTATGTGGTACAAACGAATTTGTGTCAAAACCCATGACTGAAACCATGGTTAGGAATCCCTGAGACCACTTTTCTAAATAGACGAGCGTGGTTGAGTGCCAGATGAAACTTGGCATGCTTCATTCCCAGAGGATTTGAATGGAGCCTGTCACTTTTAATGCACGCATTTCGTGCTACAGAATTGACGTCTATTTTTATCTTTTGGAAATCTTTACCTGGTTTCTGGATTTTAACAAGTGAAAATTAAGGAAAACCACTAAGAGATGGTATGAGTATTGGCAAAATGCCCCTAAGCACTGAAATACCTTGATGGAGCTCAAGCCATTTGAATGTCTCAGTGTGGATTCATTCTTAGGAACTGTGAAGAAGGGATCAGCACTCGTTACAAGTACCAGATATTTTTTCTTCTGCCTTTGTTGCTGAGTAAGCCTGTACCCATCGGAAGGCTTTTGTTCTCAGCCTGAACCTCTGCCTGGTTAGGTGTAGCAAGGTGGACTGGTCGGAGAGCAGATGGACTCAGACCACACTTAGGACTTTCAGCAGGGTTTATCAGCTCTTACATGTTTCCCGCAAACCCTACGTTCACCTTCTGGTGAGCATCATGAAGAGGATGTCATGTGCTGCTAGATACTGACAGGCTGAACCCACACAAACAGCACCATCCTCTTGTTTTGTACATCTGCAGCTTGTGTCCTCCTGTGACGGCTAAGTAGTGGCAGGCAAAGCCTTTGCCTGCTCCTGTTGCTCTAGTTTGTGGCGCTGCTGGTGGTGCGATGACATTCCTCTGACCTCTGCAGCAGCAGAGCCCGACTCTAATGCCAGTGGTAAAAAAGATAGGTCAAGAAGTACATCATTGGCATTATCCAAAAACAGAAAGCAAAATTTTTAGCTGCAACAGGTGTGTTTTTAGTCTGTGTGTTTCCCCAGCTTTGGGAAATTTGATGAGAAGTGTGAATTCTGGACTTGTTAAGAAAGAATTAAAAGGAGCCAGAGAACCTGCTTAAGCCTAATGGGAGCTATATGGAGGCAGTTCAGTTGGTTCCTATTTCCCTTCAGAGGGGGTGGCAGCTGGGAGCAGGTCCCTCACCCTCGGGGTGGTGCTGGTCTCGCTCGGCCCCTCTGTGGGAGAGAAACGAGGAGGAGCGCCCGGTCTGCCAGCCTGGCTGCTCCAAGGGTGGCTGCTCAGCTGTGCGCAAAGACCAAGGGGCTTGATGAGGAGTCCAGGAGGGACCTGGGAGCTCAGCCTGTGGTAGATATTCAAGTCCAAATCCCACTGGAAGAATGCCAGTTAGGGGACTGGGCCTCGTCACTCTGAAAGGGTGATTTATTCTCATATTTGCAGCCTTCTCCACTTGTGCTGAGCAATGCTCCTTTACCCACAGGTTTTGCAGTTGTATTCTGCTGTAGGCACTTCCACGACATGTAGGTTAGCTCTTAGCGTGCAGTGCGTGGAACATTTCTTCTGAATTTTTTGATGCAAAAAATTGCTCTTTTATTCAGAGGCACCCTGCTGTATCCATCTAACTAGAAAGTGTTAATGTGGCTGTCTTCTGTTTCAAGGTAAATTTTATTTGCTTTTGGGGGTTTTATGATCCTGTCACAACTTAAGCAACTGGATTCATAAAGGTATTTTTAGCTACCAGAGAAAGCTATGCATTCCTCAGGACTGAAAATACATCAGCTGGGATCATATATATACACCATCCCAAAGGGAACTTAAAACTTTCTTCATGATAGACTAAATGACAAAAACTCTCCAAAAGTTATAGTTCAGTAGGTAGCAAACCTTGCTAACTCTGTGGATATTGTCAACAGAACAGGCTGTGCTGTCTGTAGCTCCATTTTCATGCCACTTTCAATGTAGAATCACAGAATATGCTGTTTTCAATATGAATTTGCCAAACTAACTGCGCAGAATTCTTCTTTGTTGCTTTTTTTTTTACCTTTGGTGGAGTATTTCTCTCTTGAGAATTTGTTCTATCAGAAAAAAAGAAGAAAAAAGGTTATTGGGAATCTCTCCTGTACCCAGCCCCTACAGCCTTAAAATTTGGAAAAGAAAAATATTCCATCTGCTGTTCAGATGGATCTCTAGTGATATACCTAAACTTGGCCAAGCTAAACACATTGAACACCTTCCACCCCAGCAACAGCATCAAAGAAACACTATCTGCTGGGACCCCCCCTTAGAATTTAGCAGCTAATTTGCTGAGTATTTCATTGGGGCTCAGTGTGCTCCTGGCCAGAGCTGGCAGTCTGACAGGTTTCCCTGGAACTGCAAATTCTGGCTGCTGTGGGACAATGTGAAGCCGAGCATGGGGACTGGAAGCAGAGACTACCTCACTAGTTTTCCTTCCATTCATACTGAGGCAGTATAAAGAAAAAGGAAGTTCACTGTAATGAAAAGAAGAACCAATCTGGGTGTACTAGACTGCAAAGGTAGCGAGGCCAGGACTGGGAGCTGATACTGTAAAGAAAACATGTTTTTTTTTTTTTACTGTATAGTTAAAGATTATTTAATAATGCACAAGCGAAAAAAAGGCAAAATAAAGATTTGTACAGGGCAGATGAATTCTGGTGATTCCTATCTTCTGGTGCTTCACCTTGCTTTAAGTGTTCCTTTAAAGTTTCTTGTGTATGTGTTTTATATTTTACTTTATTGTGGCTATATACAAATAAAATCTGTCACTTACTGACATAAGATATAACATAATATTATACTAGCACACAATTGTAATATCACAATAAATAACATGCAATTGAGCTTCTGACAGGTATAAAAAGGAGCCCCAGGTCCAGGTGGCTGCAGCAGTCTTTTGTAAATTTGACCAGAAGACTTCTATAGGACAGAAAGATATAATTACCTGAAAGATCATTATCATCTTACGGTAGGAAGACAATTCAGGAAATGTCAGGAACAACTATTGGAGCTAAATGAAACTGCTGACCTAGGAGATAGGAGACATGACAATGACTAGAATCAGTCAATTTTTTTCAAAAGCATTAGCTGAAGCATATTTGTCTCAAATTGTTGCTCTGCAGAAAATTTGCTTTATTTCTGCCTCTCAAATTTGAAAATAGAATTTGTATCCATTTTTGATAGTAATCTTTTTTTTATCATCTTGACCTTTGAAAAGCTAAGCCTAGAAGTATAAACGGGATACCTTAATAGTTTTGCAAATCTTAATCCAGTTTTACTTGTTCATTGAATGAGCAATCACTAATTTTGGGGAGAATTGACAATACATACATAATTATTTCCTTTGAAAAAGTCCTGGCTTTAGCGACAACACTGCCCTGAAGAAGCCTCTGCCCTTCAATAAAGCACAGTACTACAAAAAAAAGCATTATCAGACTACAGCAACCAAGTGCTGGTGAGATAAACAGATTCACACAATCCAACTGTTAACAAAGAAACATTGGTGTCTCAAATGCTCAAAAAATTATTTTGACAATGCAGCATGAAAGAAACATGACAAAATCGTCAGTGCCACTGGAGTGCTCTCTTGACAATGATAATAAAGACTTCCACAGCCCTCCTTCACCTCAAGGGTAAAGGCAAAACCCAGCTGGATTCGACTGAAGTCAAAGTCCTGCTGTTTTTAATATAACCACATGACTAGCTCATGTCTTACACTATAAAATTCTTGAATATATTCTGTGTTGTAATCTAGGTGTTTCTATGGGGTCTTTCTCCTGAGTTGTCTCTAAAAGATACTCTGAGAAACACTCCATTGTACTTCATTGCTACTTATCATGACTGTGAATCCATGTCACACACACACCTCTTGACATTCCTCTGCATTCTCTGTTAGAGCACAGTGTTTTTCATCGCTGTCTGTTATTTAATAAATAATGTCAATCAACCTTGACATTCTTGGCAGTACTCCATACCAATCCTTACTGCTGAACCTTGTTCATCACAGTAGAGGTATTTGCTGGTTTCTCATACAATTATCAACTGGTTTCAACTGAGTCTTTTTATCCTATAGCATCCTCTTTATTTCTTTTTTTTTTCTACATCCAGTGTAGTGAAGGCTTAAAGTGCCTTCAGTCACTCATACGCACAAACAAACACTGCTCTGGCTGTAATTGAAAAAAAAATAGCATCTTCATATACATTTCTACGTGAGTATAGCAATTATTTCTTATCATGTCTCTGTTCCTGCCTCTGTTTTGGATCTTGTTATGGGCCCAGAACCAATGCTGATACTGGCTATAAAAATGTACATATTTCTTTTCCTGCCAATAACATACAATTATACAATTGTAGTCCCCAGAAACTAAATAAAGCTTTCCATTAATCTAGAAAATATTATTCCAAGTAATTGGTAAGAAATTCAGTAGATTCCTTACAGTCGTATGTAGTAATTAATGATCTGTATAACATTTTTCTGTTAGACCAAGTGTGTATCTCTATTTTAGTGTTTATTTTCTATTCTCCTTTAATACATGGAATCAAAAGTTGTATTTACTTTTGACAGTAAACCCTGTATTTAAACACTGGATAAACTATTCAAAATAATGAATTTTTCCTTCTGTAATAACTGCATAAAATATTTTAAAACTTAGAAAAATTAAAAACTCTTGTCTTCTCAGTAGAACATGTATCATGAGAGTGTTAAAAACTAACTAGATGCCAAACTTATAAAAGGTGTGTGTAGGAAGAAATACAAAAATTTCTTCAACTACAAGCAAGTAAATGGAGGCTGCATATGGCATCACTACAGAGCAGAAACTGCTATTTTCCTTTCTGGCTGCTGGAGAGATGCTATCCACATGTCTATTTGAAGCTGCTGATGCACTAAGGAATTTGTCCTTTGGACAGGGAAATGCAGGAATGCTGCTTATGTCTTCAGGGCAGCACGGGCTCCAGGCCCTCTGGAAATTCATCAATAAAATATTAGTGTAATACACCTGCATGAACTTGACTGGATGCATCTGAGATTTAGCAGGGATTGGTAGGTAGAAAAAGACTACTCCAAATCCATGAGCTTCTTCCACATTTCTGGGAGACTCTTTTTTCCAATAAGCTTACACCACTAAAAGCCCAAACACAGATCAACAGTAATGAATGATCTTCATTCACTCAAATAGTCATCCTACAGTAGGATCCACTTCATGGTCTGTGAGGTATAAGAAGCTTTTGCAAGTATTTATATTAAATTATGAAGTGGTTTATTATAGAAAGAAGACTCAAGTTTTTTCTTATTATCTGTGTTATTATTATCAATTTATAGAGTACTGCTGTTGTTGGCAGTGCTGAACATCATGGACAGAGACAGTTGTTGCTCCAAAATATTAACTAGAATGAGCTGAAAACATTTTACTCTTTGAAACATCTTCCACATCAGGCAAAATCATGAAGTTTGGAGGTATTTATTGCTGAAAGCAGACCAAGGTGTATCTAACAGGTTTGATAAGGTATGAATATGGGAAAGCTGTAGGTATGGTTGGGCTAATAGACAGATGTGCTTTGTGGCAGCGTTCATAGCAGACAGCTCCCGTAAGATTGCCTGGAAAGTGTACCTCAGACCTTGCAGGTTGGAAGCATTCACACAGATGGGGGACGTCTCAGTTACGCGCTCCACATCCAGGAGCACACCTGATGATAGGTTTTCCAATCCGTCCAACTGAGGTTGCTCTGCTCTTTGAAGAGTTACATAGTTTAACAAGGTGACATATAGAGGTACCAAAGCCAGCTCATTTGGGTATGGCTACTAGACATTGCCTTGGGGAACTGGACATAGCAAATTTCTATGGGAAAGCTCTGGTGGAAACATGGGTTCATGTGCCATGCAGTTGGTCTGCTCACATATAGTGATCATTTACTCACAATTTCCAGATGTTCAACAATAAAGTTGAGCTATTTATTTTTTTCAGGGTACCAGATGTCCAGAAAGCACAAACAAACAGCCCAAATCTTCTTCAATTAAATAAAGTTTCCAGACTGAAAAGGAGGACTTGTCCACAGAATAAAAGAAGTATGATAGCCCAGTTTATGGTAGATGTGTCTTTACATACAAATACATATTAGATGCGGTGGTGACTTGGACTAGGTATTCAGGGCTGCAGGTTCTTTCTGTCACTGAAAGCTATCAAGGACCTGAAAGCTTCTCGACAAACTCTGGCATGGTGCCACAAAATTTCAGTTTTGATAAACTGCCGTCTTTCCAGTAAAACATGGTTTCATTGGAAAATTCCTGACTCACTAGATTCATCTAAACAGATGCTGACAATATGGTTCAAACATACGGGATACATAGGAAGACAGAGCAAATTTCAATTTGTATTTGGACTCCAATCCTACACTAAGAAATGTGTAGCCTCACTCCTGAGCAGCAGTGAAGCCTTGATGTGGGATTGGGGTCATGGTCATGGTCAGTTACAATTGAAATTCTTCCCAGAAGAAATTTGTAGGGGCCTCGGCATAATTCTGCCATCACATTCTCACCTCTGCAGCGCGAGCGAAGGTATTCAGCGTGCACCTTTTACCATATCTGCCCAGGCCGCAGACATGACAGTGTAGCTGGCAGAGTTGCAGGCCAGATGTATGGCTCTTCTGCTTTCCTTTTGGGATATTTGGCAGAGGTTCAGTGATGTAACAGTGTACTGCCTTCTAAACCTTGATGCACATGACAGACCAAGACTAATGGTTTCCTTTAAATCTGGGGCTGAATACCATTGTTGGCTTTGAAAATTCCAAGAAATGTAATTTTACTTTAGATCACTATAAATTTATAAGCTGTTGTACAGTGAAGGAGTAATCTCCTGGGAAATGAGCATAAACCTATTATATTTTCATTAACAATCTGTTTTCACCATTGACTTAATCCACATTTACTGTTGTGGAATTTGATTATGCGTTATAAAGCACCATAAAACAAAATTAGGTATGTATCAAAGTATCCATTTTCCTGGTCATGTTGAATTACTCATTTCCTTGGTTTAAAACCTTGGGTCCTTTCTATCTAACTCAAACAAAGCTAGCCTGTGTGTTTACCATCGTCCATCTGAAAAGCAACATAGCGATTTCTTTTGTTATTTTTCTTTCCATTAATACCCCTTTCCTACAAGAAAAGAAAAGAAAAGACAATAGAAGGGGAAGGGAAAGGAAAATGGAAAGAAATATTTTAATACATTTAGAATATTAATTTGATTTCAAAAATTTTTTTTATGCTCTGCACCTTTCTTTTCATTTGATTGTGTAATAGTTAAACATGCGGACTTCCCCCCCACAGCTCAAGCCTGCAAAACACACCAAAAAGACATACTAACCCATACAGTGTAACCCGCTTCCTTGGGCCTGTTTTAGAGGCGTGGTATGATCAGGGGTTGGGGGAGAAGCAGTTAGGAAGGCTTTAAAGTTGACATGCATGTAGTTTTGGAATAAACCCATATTTTAAGTATGATGTGGATTTTTGTGTCACTGTTGTCTGGATGATTATTCTGAAATCTGGAATTCCTTACTGTCACACAGTAATAGCTTCCGCATTTTGTGAATTAGACAAAATAGTCTATAGAATTGTCAGGCTACTTATTATGTACTTCATCGCCTAGTGGTCAAAGAGTTTTTCTGCATTTTAAAAATATTACTTCTTTTAAATTATTACTTCTGTTTAACCATTAAAGCAGGAAGTCAGCTACTTGAAAATAAGCTCATTGATTCGCATTAAGTAAATTAAATATATTAAATTTCACATAGCCCTCAGATAGTTGGCTGGTATTTTATAGCAGCTGCAGCTACAGAGGACTGACAAGAACTTCATGTCAGCATTATAGTTTTGCAAATAACATTTCCAACTCGGTCAGCTGCACCAGTTTTATAGCAAAGATCAGGTTTGATGACGTTAATCACTATGTTTTAAAATTTGCTGAAGGGTCTGTGGAACACAGAATGACATCATTGTGCAGAATATTTTGCATCCACCAATGCACCAGGAGAGAAATTAGGGTTAAAGAGAAGTGTATAATTGCAAGGGAGAGATTTTATGCATGAAAGGCATTGTACCTTCTTTCTTACTGTTCAAAATGGATCTAAAAAGATCAAAAATAGAAGCAAAAGGGGTTTCTCTTCATGTTCACAAGTTTTCTATTTAGCAACTTGCTTTTACCTACTTTGATAATAACACTATGTACAAGCACAGAGGAAAAAGGGGAAAGGTCTTGGAAGTTATATTGATAAACTACGTGTGGATCCCACAGCTGGCATAAAATATCTTGTTTGGGCTGTAAAAATATATTAGTATGTCATGTTATCTTCATAAATTCTTCCAACACATAAGGTGGGTAGTGTCCCCCTGAATCCCAAGACTCATTACCATTTCTGCTCGCTCTTACCATTCATCAGCCGCTTTGTCATATAGAACAGGCGCGCGGTTGGGGCCGGAGCATTACGATTCTGGAGGGGTAGATACTGAGTGAGTTATTAGCTGTGGCAGACAGCCCTGTTCCCAAACACTCCTGAGAAGGTTCTTCACTTAGGCAAGCAACAATTACGATGGCATTCCCAACCTGGGGAACGCCAGAAGGTTCTGAATATAGCCTGCGGGTTTCGGTTTTCCCTTTGCAATGACTCTGATTAGACATTAATCATGATTTCCAGAGCTTTCCAAAGTTCACCAAAGAAGTTCAAGCGTTTAGGACATTCACAAGTATTTGTATTCTACTAAAGCAATCTGACTTGCAGGTTATTCTTGTTTGTAAGAAAGCTATATATTCTATTTCTAGGTGAAGAGCTAGAATCTGAGACCCCAAGCAACTGAGAATTTGGGTCTCCAGCATAATGTGAGACAAGAATGAAACCTGTAAATTTACACATGAATTATATTGCTTTTCACAGCTGCATAAGTTTAGAAGTACTAGAACATCTCCCCCCCAACCTTTTTTTTTTTGTTTGTGTGTTTCTCAAATTTACACACTTAAAAATATCTATATTTAAGAAGATTTATTATCTGTTTGCTGTTATGATGAACATTTGATTTATTTAAAATAAAACTATTACATTTTTCTTACTATTTGGAGGCAGGGAGAAGGGAACACTTTTCCAGACAGCTACGGCCAGATTAAAAATTAATTAGGTAATATTTAAAAGTGCTGTTGATTGATTTTGATAGATGAAGCCTGAGTATGTGCCTATCTTATTTTCAAGTGATGTAGGAACTAAATCACTTTTAGTGGGAAATTAACTAAATTTGGCCTGTAATAATGTTTAAGATTTAAAAACAACCCTATTTGTTGTTTAGGATTTCACTGATCTGTTATGAAGAAGTGATGTTTGCTTTTAGTCAAATCAGCTTTGCTGCTTGTTTCACTACAGCACTAAATCTTGCAGAACTGAAACTGGTGACAACTTTCTGTTTGCTGTTTAATACACCACGCATTGTCAACAGCAAGATGAGAACTTGGAGCAGGAGCACCCCATTGGAACTTTCAGTGAAAATACCTTTGCTTTAATATTTTCAGAAAAGTGCTTAGATTATATATTCATTATTACATTCTGTTCTTGTAACTGAGGTTTTTATTTAAACTACTTAAATCGGTCTGTTGTTTAGATTATCAGTATAGGATATATATATATAGATGGGAAAATACCCAAGAAATGTTATGATAAAAATAAGAATAGCAGTCTAAAAAGAAAGCATGGGTCAGTTTATGAGATTGTATCCTAAAAGGCATTCCTTTTGATAGTAAAGGAAATTTCCGCATCAACTTTGATGCATAACTCTCAGTAGAGTGCATATAAATATTGGTCATTTTCAGAGCACATCATACATCACACAACTGCAGTTTTCATATCCATTTTTATATATTGCGGTTCTAATTTTGGTCTCCTTCCACTTCTAAACAAAGACAAAAGAAATACCTACATTTAAAACTCTTTCCCACATTTCATTCCACTGAGCTATGAAGTTTGAGAGTAGAAGTGAGTTCAGATGCTCGTGAAAAATATTTTCTGTTGTCCAACAACTGAGGAAAGGCTCACACTGATGCTTTTACTTAACATGAAGAAATTTTGCATGAGATCATCATGTAATGATCTGCCTGGAAAAAAGACAATCAGAGTTTTGTCTCAAAAGCCAATGTGGGTCTTGTAATTGTGCTCTTCCACTTGGTTTTCTTGCCTTCTCCAGTAAGTGTCATGGGCAGTATGCTATACTTCACTCAGCCTGCTCTGGTGACAAGCACTTTTGGAGACAGGGCAACGTGTCTTACACAGTTCCACCCGTTCTTATTCCTGTCCTGGCAGTGAGGACATTGAAAGCCTCAACGCCAACCTTCCTGCCAATGCTGCAGCCCAGGCTACAGGTAGAGCTCTCTCTGGAGAGTTTTATGTCACTCCCTACATTAAGTGATGATATAAATCTTTAGTGATAGCTGATGTCCTTACACCCCCAAAACTGCAGAGAGAGGATAAAATGGGCTTTTGCTTCCTAGGTGATAATTTGTCCACCACACTGACTCTGTTAACCTTAGCAATTGTTACATGTTATTTAATTTTTTTTTCCCACTTTATTTTTTTCTCCCCCAAAATACTTTACTGTGACTTATAAAATATTTGGAAAAGACTCTTTCAAAGCTAGACTCTATAATCACATCAGAAGGAAACAAATCTCTCTCACTCTCTTCATATTGGATTATGTCAAAGATTAGCTTCGATTTAAGCAATGTTGTACGAAGTTTTCCAAAGGATTTTCTTTTTAAACTACAACCATATGTTTTACTCCATTGAAACAGCTTACATATTAGGTTTATGAGATTGATTGATGACATTTGCTCCAGTCATTTCACTAGTCATTTATTCATTTAAGGTTAGGTTGAGAATGTTTATTAAATGATTGGCAAAGTAACTCATTGATCATCATTCCATGTTTCTGGCTAGAAGCAACTGAAAAGCAATTATTTTAAAGAAAAAATATACTAGCTTGCTATAACATGAGTACACAGGGATATTCATTATTGTCCTGCAACTTTTTTATCGTAAATACTTATAACAAACACATTACAGTTTCCCCTAAAAAAGGACCCCAAACAAGGTTATAGAATGAACAGTCACTGCCCCAACGGTAGCCTAATCCCGTGCTTCCCTCTTTCCTCTGTCTCCCACTCACCAAAACAGATTGTAGTAAACATCATCCTCATTTTCAGTTTTCGTCATTGGCACACAACTGAATATTCAAAGTCTTCTTCGTTCTATTTAAGACTCTTGAGGAAATGGTTCCAAGATGCTGAAGAAGCCACCTTACCTCTCAAAGCTGCAGCCTCCCTCTCCATGCTCTCCCTCTCAGTTTCTCAGCAATTGAGCTTTCTCTGTCCTTGGTGATGTTTTCAATAGACTGGAGCTTGGTCTTTCCTGGCAGACTGCCCGAGACAACAAAATTCCTTTTTCCAGGAAGGAAGAGCAACTCGAGGAGTCGTTATTTTGAAGTCACATGTAGAAACTGCTTTCTTTGATTTTGGCCTTCCACAAAGCAAAAGTAGTTGGGAAAAAAAAAAAAGAAAAGAGAAGGGAAAAGAAAGGGGAAGAAAAGGGAAGAAGAGAAGAGAAGAGAAGAGAAGAGAAGAGAAGAGAAGAGAAGAGAAAAAAGAAAAGAAAAGAGAAGAAAAGAGAAGAAAAGAAAAGAAAAGAAAAGAAAGAAAGAAAAGAGAAGAAAAGAAAAGAAAGAAAAGAGAAGAAAAGAAAAGAAAGAGAAGAGAAAAGAGAAGAAAAAGAAGAAAAGAGAAGAAAAAGAAGAAAAGAGAAGAAAAGAGAAGAGAGGAGAAGAGAAGAAAATAAAAGAAAAGGAAAGAAAAGAGAAGAAAAGAAAAAAGGTAGAGCTTAAAAAGTAGAAATATAAATAACTCGTCTAAGGAGAATGGAGGCTTTATAACAGCTTCAGCCATCTTACATGAGTGTTCTGTGAAACAGACTTTGGGTAATACCTGAGTAGGGCTGAGGAAGGCAAAAAGGGGAGGGAGCAGGCATGCACAGGGAGCATCTGCATGGCTCACTGGTGTGGTGTGAGGAGGAAAGACTGGGGTTTGATCTCACAGGTGGGTTATGGTTCCAGGACTGTATGTCCATTTCAACCCTTCATGGGTAGTGAAGCTCACCACAGCAGCAGGTCCTAAGTCCGCAGATGCTAGCTATTTTTTAAGCATGAGGCTTTATGGACTTATAGACCAATCAAACTGACTTTGGTTTCCTGAAAATACCAGAATAAATAAAGTCTGTAAGCAGAAAAAAAAGTACAAGATTGTAAGAAACATCTCATAAGGATTTCTCAAGAATAAATAATGTCGGGCAATATTTGTCAGATTCCTTCTGCTAATGGCATTGTGAATAGGAAGGAGCAGTAGATATGATACAGATTGACTATAATAAAGTTTTTGACATGGTCTCAAGTGGTGTTCTCAGAAGTAAAGCAGTGAAACATGGACGAACTGAAACTGTTGTCAGGTGGGTGAACAATGGGTAGCAATAGTCATCAGACTGGGGTCACTGTCAGACTGGAAGGGTCTGTTACTCAGGTGCCTGCAGGAATCTATCCAGGGTCCAGGGCTACTGTTGCTGAGAGTCTTTGGAGTGAGTACATGTCTTAGTATGGGCCATCAGACAGCTTGGAGAGTCCAGACTAGTATTCAAGGTGATCTCAACAAACTGGAGAGGTTGTCTGGTGTAACTAGGATATAATTCACAAAGTACAATATAAAGAACTACACTGGAGTTAGAATAAATCAATCATGCAACTGCAGGAAGGGAAAAAACACAGTAAGCAGTTCTGCACCGTGGTCAGTGGACTGTGTAGTGAATATAAACACGAACAAAAAGGTGTCGAGATGTAAAAAAAGTTATTGTCTAACTGACTTATATACAAAGAAGAGTTGTGAATACATATCATCATGTGAAGGACTCTGTACATGTTGCTTAACACTGTGGACTGGGGTATGGTGGCAATAAAAACATTTGGAGCAAATGAAAGGTACGGGCAGGACAAACAGGAATGACATGAATGGTCAGAGCATGGTCCAGAAAACATGAATTGGAGGCAAAAGAAGACGAAGAATAAAAGTATTCCAATATACAAAAGTTTTGCACAGATAAAGAAAAATATTCCTTTCCACCAGCAATAGAACTAAAAGTAATGGACTCAATGTGGAATAAGGGAGATTTGCCAAAGAACCACTTTAACAAGTCTTCAGGTGTGGTCAAGACATGCTTGATACTGCTGTGGGACAGGGACATGGGTCCTTCCAGACTGCCTTTTTGAAAAAGAATTATTGTTGTGGAAGAAAGCAGGCAACACAGCTTCTATTAATTTACACATTTGGGTGTTATTTTCTCATATATAGTGATATAGTAAGATAATAGCACTCCTACTTTGGCATAATTAAGTATGCCATCTAGTAATGCAGACGAGTCTAACAGAACTCCTCATTTCAAATTTAAATCACCTGCTGTAGTTAACGTCCCCAGCTACATTGTAAGACATGTAATTTCCTGAGGAAAGGGCAGAGAAAGAAGCTCCTTAGACCCAACCAGGCCAAGATGTCACCAATTTCTGGCTCTAGAGTGTAATGTGTAATCCTGGAGAAGAAGAGAAAGATGATTGGAGAGAAAGGTGCTCAACCACATCTCACCCACCTGCATTTAGCCTAGACATAGGTATGAGAAATAGAACTTTTCTGAACTTCCCACCCTGGATCATGTACAAAGCTGCTACTTCAAAAGAGACCCAGGCCTGGTTTGTTTAGAGTTGCAGAGTTCTGCTGGACAGGGTTGAGAGCCAGAGACCAGCTCTGAAGTCTACCTTGTCCAGTGCTTTGGGTGACTTTAGCTGGATGATTGTAGACTGATCTAGGCAAAGAGTTGGAAAGTCCCATCCTGTTGCTAGAAGGTAATGGCAAAAAATAACTTGAGACAGGCCATGCCCCTCGTAAACATCTGTGGGTTGTGTTTGATGGGCCTGCCAAACAATGTGCCTCTAAGGGTGTTTCAAGGTCTTTTAGAATAAATAGAGTCTTTATATAGTGCCCATGTGGGTATATTTGGGGAAGGTCAAAGGTGCCACACAGGCCTCCCAGGTGAGGCCTGAGGGCACTTCAGCAGGAGAGGCATGCGCTCAGGTGACTGTTAGCAGTGTACATGTGGCCTAAAGCTCAGCTTCTGCAGAGGGCAGGCTGTCATATCCTGATTTTCATAGAACAAACCCTATATATTAAGGAAATAATAATATAATGAGGGTTATTCCATATCATAATAGCATTTGTGTGAAATGCCGTATGAAGTGCATACGCTCCCTGTGAATATAAAGGCCAGACTAGTTTGCATCAGAGGAATTTTGCACTTCTTTTCAGAATAAATGGAGTTTTATTGTAAATGATATTTGGACTCTAAATTGTTGCATACAGGAGTTGCTACCACCAGCTAGAAAAGAAATTTGAGGGAAAAATTACTTTATCCATGTCTATTCAAAATTATTTCATACATGTTTATCCATGTAGCAGCTATATCTGATACTTATTGCTGAAAATAAGGAAAGAACAGTCCAGTGAAGGGCTGCAAAATATTTAGTCTATGTGCTCCAAACAAGCAAATGTAGCTGCAGTATTTGCATATATAACAATGTACATTTCGATGTTTTGAAAAACACATTTACAGTGTTTATAAAACTTGTAATTTTGTCATCAGAAAGAAAACAAAGGTATAGCAGCTTCTGATGCATTGAAGGCAGCATACAAATTTTACATTATAAGTTACTTATTAGAAGTAGTTTGTTTAGTTTATTGAGGAACATTTAAGGATAGAGGAAATGAATAAGCATGAAGTACAGCTGGTATATTAAAAGGGAACCTACATGACAACTGCCAAATACCCTGCAGCAAAGAGGTTTAATAAAACAAATAGAAAAAGCACCAGGATGCTTTCTTTATTGCAGCATTACCAAAGTGTAATAAAGAAACCAAACATACAACAAACAAAGTAAACTAAAATACCGATCCTGCATTATTGGACTGTTAATAAATCATACTGATGGCCCACTGTTAAATGCAAATGGATTTGTGAGCAGTAAGTAGCAAATATGAAAACTCATCTAAAATAGTTGGTGTATATCCTATTGAAGATAATGTCTTCCAGGAAGAAATCACTGTAAAATGATGGGGAAAAAAATCAAACTCATTTGATGGCCTATGTGATGCAGTTGGTGGGGAACCTAAACAGCAGACTAGACTTCGTGTTTACTACACTGTGAGGGCTTCACAACCACCAATAAACTGGGTGTGAATTCTGGGCGATGGCTTCTAATCAATCCAGTATTACTCCCTGCATCATTCAGGGCTTGACCCAGGTGAAAGTAGCCTCCATGGCTGCCAGCCCACACTAAATTAAAAAAAACCAACTCCATGAGCCACTTGGGACCTGCAGCTACAGAAGCTTCTTGTGACTCCAAGAGCACTATTTCACCTGATGACCACAGAATACTGGATGGAGAATGAACAGTCACCAGCTCAGCTGCAGAGCCTGAATCTGCTCATTTGATTGCCAGACTGTACCCGGAGCACAGACTTTCAGAGTGCTACTATGGGACTACATTGCATGCATTGAGAGAAAGCTGAGACTTTCTAACATGGTTGTGCCTTGTGCAGTCACACAATAAACGAGCAGCGGAGCTGCGAATAGAATTCTCTAAGTCCTGCCTCCTAATCCCATTCTTCAATCAGTAAAATAAAGTACATGCTCCCCCCCGCCCCGGCCTTTCTCTTTATAGGTGCTGGCCAAATCCATTTGTGTTGTGGTATTACCTCAATGTCCCAAGGTATCAGGAAATCTTATAATCCATGGACACATGGATAGTTTATAAATTCAAAAATTTGCTTGACATTCAGTCCTTTCCAGGATTTTAAATCAAATCAAATGCATTTCCACAAATGTCTCTGCCTGAGACTTTTACAGAATGCTCACAGCTACAGGTTTGGCTATTAAAGATACATTTCTGTGTTAAACAAAGTTGTCTTCCCTATTAAAATTGACAGCCAGGTCCATATGTTCCATAAAATAATGGAAAGGGTCACTGTGAACAGTGCTGCAATGGATCCCAAAGTTCTCATAACCCTTCAGAGTGTGCTCTCATAGTAAATTCACGAGAACCTGTCAAAGAATATTGCTTTGCAGTTCGGTCTTACCTCTCACTTACACAGAGTGGAAAAACCAGCCAAAACCAAATTCTGACCACATTTGCTTATACAGGATTCCAAATACGTGCAATAGATTGCTTGCCACTTTGAGAAGGAAGAAAACAACTTTTCTGTCAAGATGGTTTAGGAGCTCATATTCAGTCTGCCTCAGTATTTCTTGGGTTTAGTAGTACATTCTCAGTTCCTCGGTGTCCCAGCAATGCCCAGCAGTGCCAACACAAGGGCTGCTTTACCCTGCCAGTGCCAGATCACCCACGGCCACCCTGTGGGGCTGTAACCAGTCTTTGGGCAATGAGTACAGCATGTCTCGAGTTGTGCTAGTCTGGCAAGGTGAAGAAGCCCCCAGAGATTTAAGCCTCCTGAGGGGGTCAGTTGAGCAAATATCTTGGGATGCATGCCAGCCACAAACTGACCAAACGGCTCCTCACAAAAGATAATTGCAATGGCACAAGAGTGCTAAGGTAGAGAGCTACCTTGAATATAAAAGGTAGGTTGTCAGAATAAGAGAGACTCAAGTTTATGAGGCTGAGAAGATTCAAACACACTTTTTCCAACATGCTGAGAGAGTTTTCTCACTATAAGACTCAAGGTAAGGTGGGCAGGACCGTTCTCCACTGTTGGAACTGATAATGTATTACGTGATTGTGGAGAAAATAATGTAAAATGACCAAGTCTTGCGTTGAATTAATAGTGCAGATATGAGGAAGTGTCCGCTGGATGTTACCTGCAATGTCTTTTCTCACAAGTCACATTAACTAGTTATTGGACAAAACATGTTAGAGCTTTAAAAGAAAGGATGGGAACAGCTCTATTTGTCAAGTCTCTCTTTCTTTGCAAGAAAGTCTTCCATACAGTAGAAGGCCCACATATATGTAACTATTTATGTACAGCCATATGAGGGGTAGGACTCAGCCCTGATCTTGGATGAGATCTGTTCTCCCTACATTTTGTGTATCGCTCTGGGTTCAGAATTCCACTTTAGAGGCCCAGGATCCCAGGGTTTTTTTGGATGTGGTCCCAAATATCTTTAAAAATATTATTTCATGTATTGTGCACTTCTGTGGTAGTCTATTTAGTCTCGTCTGTCTTCTACCTTGCTGTTTCTTCTTTTCTCAGAAGCTAAGCTCAAATTCTGCCTCCTCATCTAATGTGGAAGGTCATCTAATGCTGTTAGTAGAGGTTTTGAGGAAAGGTTGCAGCTTTTTTTATTGGTAAATGAAACTAATTGCTGTCAGTCCTACTTATCAATCTGTGATTCCTACTGTTTAATTTTTCTGGAAATTATGCAAACATGGTAAATTAGCTAGTGTCCTGGTTTCAGCTGGGATAGAGTTGATTGTCTTCCTAGTAGCTGGTACAGTGCTATGTTTTTGAGTTAGGTATGAGAAGAATGCTGATAACCCTGATGTTTTCAGTTGTTGCTAAGTAATATTTAGTCTAAAGTCAAGGATTTTTCAGCTTCTTGTGCCCAGCCAGCAAGAAGGCTGGAGGGACACAAGAAGTTGGGAGGGAACACAGCCAGGGCAGCTGACCCAAACTGGCCAAAGGTGTATTCCATACCATGGGACGTCACATCTAGTGTATAAACTGAGGGGGAGTGGGGGTGGGGGGATCGCCGCTCGGGGACGAACTGGGTGTCGATTGGCAGATGGTAAGCAATTGCACTGTGCACCATTCGTACATTCCAGACCTTTATTAGTGTTATCATTATCATTATTAGTTTCTTCCTTTCTGTTCTATTAAACTGTTCTTACCTCAACCCACAAGTTTTACTTCCTTTCCCGATTTTCTCCCCCATCCCACTGGGTGTGGGGGGGAAGTGAGTGAGTGGCTGCGTGGTGTTTAGTTGCTGGCTGGGGTTAAACCATGACAGCTAGTCTCAGTGTCATCTAACTGGCTTTTCATACACTTAATTAACAGTAGAACGTGCCTAAGATTTCACTCATGGATACAGTTTGTGTGTTAGCCTAGAAGTTATATTATTGCTTTTCATTTGAAGATCTACAATCTATATACAGGGGTTGGTATATATGGGGCATTGTTGTCACAGGTTATGACAAAAAAAGATGTTACAAGAATATACTCGAGCAATCAGTCATAGCTTCCTGCATTTTTCCAAATGTGAGCAATGAATCCTGTAGCCAGCCTAAAGCTGACAGCTCAATAGCTCATTTGAACATGCACACATCTAATCTAATTAAAATATCTTAGAACTTTAACACTTTGGATAAGAATATTTTTAATATCTGCATCAACAACTTCGTATGCTATGCTCATATTGGCTCTTGCAGACAAGGTGGAAGTAGGTTCCAGCATGTTGTGGCTTAACCCCAGCTGGCAACTAAGCCCCACACAGCCGCTGGCTCACTCCCCCGGTTTTGAAATAGGGGAGAGAATCAGAAGAGTAAAAGTGAGAAAACTCATGGGTGGAGATAAAGACAGTTTAATAGGGAAAGCAAAAGCTGTGCACGCAAGCAAAGCAAAACAAGGAATACATTCACCACTTCCCATTGGCAGGCAGGTGTTCAGCCATCTCCAGGAAAGCAGGGCTCCATCACGTGTAACGGTGACTTGGGAAGACAAATGCCATCACTCCGAACTTCCCCCCTTCCTTCTTCTTCCCCCAACCTTGTATGCTGAGCATGACGTTATATGGTCTGGGATATCCCTTGGGTCAGTGGGGGTCAGCTGTCCCAGCTGTGTCCCCTCCCAACTTCTTGTGCCCCCCCAGCCTCCTTGCTGGCGGGGCAGCGAGAGAAATAGAAAAGGCCTTGGCTCTGTGTAAGCACTGCTTGGCAATAATGAAAACATGCCTGTGTTATCAACACTGTTTTCAGCACAAATCCAAAACATAGCCCCATACCAGCTGCTATGAAGAAGATTAACCCTGCCCCAACCAAAACCAGCATACAGCATCACTTGGAACTGCAGCTGCTGCAGAAAGTTTTGTCTTTCCTTCTGTGTCATTTCTAAAGCATGAGCTCCAGGACAGTATTAAAAGCAGCATATTCCAATAGAGGTCCCATACTTTATGTAAAAGGACAAACATGTTTTGTCTGAAATGCAAATGGAAGTATTTCCTTGTTGTTACCTATACTTGGCTTTTTTCCTGAGGGTTCATGGAGCTCTTTCCTGTGATTACAGGTACCATTTTCCTTAGAGTTTCTCAGTAGCCTACCACTCTTAAGCCAATTTATTTCAATACAACGTTTTCCCAGGCTTGGCTACACAGGGAGCTGCTACTTTGCTAAGACTATCCTTTGTGCTTATTGCTATTCTAAGCAAAGGCAGTCAGGTGCAGCATATGGCACTGCCAGCTACCTCTTCCACCATGCTACTAGTTCTCTCCTCTATGCCACTTCGATTACACTTGAAACAGCCCTATGGTCGCCTCCTGCATCTCTGCCTTTTTGAGAAGAGAGGTATGGATGTTCCTTTTTCTCCCCAGTATGGGAAGAAATCAGCCTATGTTTGTCCTCATCTTCTGCTGTTAAATGCTAACAAGCCCAGAAATCCCTTCAGATTCTCTATCCCAAATGCACTCCTAAGCTGCTAAATTGACTGCTGCCCCAAATAAAAATAAACTCAGTTACCTTTACCATTTATTTTTTATTGCAATACATGACCTATTGTACATCTTAATTCAGTCGTCTTGCTTTTCGTCATTATTCTGCCATTGGTTTTTAGGTGGAGTTTTTCTTTGCTGCTGATGCTGAGGCATTTGGGATGATTCTGTTTCCTCTACTGTCAGTGACAAGTTTTCTTATCTGTAACTTCTCAGATGAGCTTTCCGATATATTTATTTCCCCACAAAAATAGCTGCTAAATTCCCTACTCTCTTCTTTTAGTGGGAAATTATCCTCCACCATCTTAGATAATCAAGAGCCTGTTGCAGTCCAGACATATTAAAACTTAGCGATTTATTGTAGCCAATGCTATGTGATTATAGTATTTTAGCAGCTAGTGCATTTCTTTTGTGCGTAAGCTGTTAAATATAACAAAGGCCTATTGTGTTCAATGTGGGAAAGCAAATAATTTTTAAAATGTGATTAATTGTGTAAGTATGGACCTTTTAAGTACATGTGGTAAGCCCTATGCTATGGGAATGGCACTTACTGCTCTCTCAGCATGAGTCTGACGAAGTAAACAAAAAGTTAAAATACAGCCGATAGTCTCCCTGGCATTCATTAACATAGCATAGAAAGCAGAAACTAGCCACATTTTATATAAAAAGACTCTAGAAATCTGTGTCTACTTACATTAACATTAGTCAATTGGTGGGTGCCAACTATGCACATAGCATGTTTTATTTATAGGTCTATATAGTAGTCAAAAACATTCTATCATGGAAATGTGTTATTCATTAATTCATATTTTGCTCAGCCTTACTTTACTTCATGAACCCATCCAGGTGTTTTTTAAACGATGAGGGTAATTTAATACCAAACAGCATTCACATTCACCCTATTTTTCAATTCCATGTAACTAAATATTCCTTCTGATTTTGTCTATTATTTACCTTTAATTAGCTCACATATATTGCAAACTAGGGTTTGCCTGTGTTTTTATGATGAAATTCCACACAATGGTAAAAAATAAAGGTGGAATAAATAGTCAATTTACTGAACAGAGTATTTAACGTTAACTTTTTCTCAAATATCCATTCTTTATATCAACTGGAATGGTAAACAGCGCTATAGATATATGCTTCTGGTGCCTAATTTGTTTTTAAAGTGTTCATCTAAAATGTTTAAAATGTTCCTTTTACCCTACTGTTTCAAAGCTCCATATGAGATCTAGTCACACATTGCAGAACATAGATCATATCAAATGACCTCAACAAATCCAGCAACATGCAATGTATATGTGTTTTCACTAAAGGAGCTTTATAGGTTTCCATGACTTAACCTATGAGGTTTAAGGGGGTTTAAGGAGGAAAAACAAAACCCTTTTCTTGTTGGTTCTTTTTATCTTACATGTGAATGTGAACTTGACATAATCTAATTTTAATCACGAGGAAAAATTAAAACCAAGTTAAACCAGGAACAATATATCAACACTAAAATGCTGTCAATTATTGCCATACTTGTCACGTGAATCAGTCATATAGGTCATTTATGAATAGCCATAAAGCAACTTCTTCTATTTGCAAGGCACACAACCTTTGCCATTCAGTGATGTACGTAAATACTGGTGTCAAAGCTGCTTCTAAAACACCACCACTGGGGAGAGAGAGAGAAATCTTACTGCCATTAAGACACACAAGCCTTTAACCTCTGAAGAAAAATAACGGTTAAGCCAGCAGTAACTTTTTATAATTAGAGTTGATAAAAGAGAAAATGTCAACATTGTAAATTATTTCTGCTGGGGTGCAGAGTGTTAAAATGGGGTAGAAGGCTTTTGATGAAAATTCACAAATTTTTGCTAACTTCCCTGAAATAAAAAAATATTTTTAAGCCTTACTTGCAGTGTAAGACAATGGTTTCCTGTTAGATGTTTTCTTTTAATTTATTTTTGAATTTAATTTAATTTAGCTTAATTTAATGTATTTATTTTCTTTTTTTTTAAACTAATGACCATGCTGTCACATGTCTTCTGCATGTTTCAGTTGTCAGATATAGACTGAAAAATTATGTTTTTCCTCTTCTGTGGAAACAATAAATTCTCAACCACTTACAATATCCTTCCTGAGGTTCACAGCACCAGATAAACATGCCCTGTTTTGTACAACATTTTAGAAGGGTTTCACATATAGCCAACATTTTTTGATCTTCTCTGCAGTCTTTCCAGAAGGATTTCAGAGGATGCAACTAGGCATTTGGAAGGATAACCAGAACAAGTTCAGTTCTGCAAAATCCTGTTTAAAAACTTGAATATCGTGTTTCACAGTTCAACTTTTAGAAGTCTCCAACAGAGGTATGACCTGTCTGTCTAATTTCTTGTATGATTTTAAAGGCAAAAAATATTAAAAAAGATGAGGCTGTATTTAACGCTTTCGATCTTTTCAGGCTGTATGAGATTTAAGGGCTCATGTCTTCAGACTTACCCAGCTATAGCAGCATTCATGTTATAGTGATTCTGTTCCTTAGCTCAGAGTTTTTAGATAGGAAGATTGCAGCTGCTCATGTATTTGGAAGAGTAAAGACAAAATCAGGGTCGTATTCTACAAAACGAGGCTGGGTTAAATCTGAAGGACCTATTGATCAGACTGAGGGACAGCTAAAGATAGCCAGGGAGTTTATATAGAAACATTGCCTTGGGTGAAACTTTCTTATTAGAAACTTTTCCCCTGACTTTATCAGCTGCCTGAAGTCCAGAAAGGACCCTCTGCTACTGCAGTGAAAAGCAGCCCTTCTTTAACAGTTTCCCTATAAATAATAGTGGTCATAGTCAATTGCCAAACACTGACTTTACGAGTCATGAAAAGCATTTGGGTCTACCATGCAATTTAGGCAGAGATTAGGTTTCCATGTCCAAAACAAACAACTATAATCATTACACATCGTACGTTTTGCTATTATTCATGTCCACATGTATCATAACCTTAGTCAAATTGAGCCTATCTCTAAAACAGCTTAGGACATCTGGAAGTCCCTTGAGGGGCCTGATGTCTTACACATTGGCAGAGGAATCCCAAAACACTTTGTCAGCAGCAATGAGTTTAGCACAAAGCAGAGCACCAGAGCCACTTTCACTAAATAAAATAATTTTTAAAAAGAGTAAGCCTTCACTGTTTGCATGATTAGTGACCACTAGTTAGTGATTAAAGCACTTTCCCAGGAAGCGGGAGGCTTGATTTCAGCTCCCTTACCCAGCCCAAGACATCCAGACTTCCTTCGCTCAGGAGAAAGGGAAAGCCATGCCTGCAGGGTTAAAAAATTGCGTAGCCCTGGTGCAGAAGTTGTGCCAAAGAGCCACTGAGTTAGAAAACCAAGAGCAAATGCATCCCTGTTAGGGCACATTACTGAAATGAGGGCTGCCTGCTGACAGTGGTCCTTGTCTTTAGACAGTGTTATTTCTTGGGACAGTTTTTGAAAGGGAAAATATCTCTGCTTGTTGCTGAGGCTATTGGTGTTCAAAGACCACAGCGTTTAGTCTAGTCATCACCTAACGCCTAGGATGTATCCAGAGTTTGCATCATTGATTCCTCTTTGGATAGAAGCATGGTCCTAGACATATGCAAAAGGACAAAAAAGTATTTTTGCACAGAAAGAGCTGAGAAAAAGGTAATATTTTTCATATCTCTGGTGACATGATGTGTATGATTTTGAACCTGATGGACCAAGGCAAATGAGCCTTACATTATATATATCTCCAGTATTTTCTAACAGGTGTTTAGTACAGAATTACCAAGTGGAAGTCCTTTGAGATACATATGTAATCACTCAATTTTAGATCAAAGCAGAGTTTGTTTTCCCATATTGCCTTGAGATATCCTTTTGTGAAGTCAGCTGTATAAAATAAAGATGATGATAAAGAAGTGGATGAAACTTCCGGAAGCCAGTCAAGCCCTGTCTTCAGCACGATGATTCATGTATACAGAGAGCATCCATATAAGCTGGTTACACTGCTCTGTGTTTTGCCTTATGTTCCTTAATAACATTTACTAGCAATGCTGAATCATCTGTAACGTACATGTAAACAGTTAAGCTGCAGGTGTTTTTCAGGTTCTACCACACTGAGATGCTGAGGACTCCCCCAATTCAGTTTCTGATTGTTTACAATCTCCTGCTGTGCCTGCAATATGCTTGAATTGTACTTAAAACACATAAATCTGCCTTCAAAGGCAGCTTGGGAGGCAGAAGTGTGGCTAGGGAATTTTAAATGGAAGGGACAAGCAATGGCTACAAAGAGCTCAGTTTTTAGTAGTAGGTGTTGCAGTTTGTTCCAATTACAGCACACACTAGAGTGTGAAATGTTCATGCCAATCTAGTAAAAAGAAAAAGTACACGCAATGCTGAAATTAACACCTTTGTAATTACAGACAAGCTCCTTTACTACTACCCAGCAAGTGCAGCTGAGACAGGTTTGGAGAAATGCAAGCATAACGGGTTGTGCAGTAGGAAATGTGACATTTTTTTTTCAATCTAACTTGATAATTGGAACCTTCTTTGGCAGCCAGATAAAATCATTTGCATTTCTGAGCAGAAGAATTTAAGAGTGTACTACATCTATATTTGCCTAACTGAAAACCAGACAAAAAGAGGTTTTTTTGCAATTAAATGACTTGCATTCCCCTTCTTTCCCTCATGTACCATTAACATCATAAAACTATACATTTGGCATTCTTCAACATAATTTATAGCTCTTTTTGCAAATCAAGCTAGTAACAGGCCATCACAGAGGCAAACGTGCCTTTCATTTGCATTGAGTGAGCTGTCTCAGGCTCATGGCAAAATGAATAGCTGGATATCCCCCAATAATCCCAGTCCCTCACTATTCACACACATTCTCAGTGACTCATCCAGGAAAATATCACTGAGTGTGTCTTTTAATTTTATTCATGTTTCCACTATAACCCTGCAGAGGCTTCTTAGTGCTTGTAAGATTATTTTAGTTAGCTTCACTTGCCAAACAGATCTTTCCCCACTTTATTATATTGTCATTATTATTTCTACTATATAGGAAGTATATTGCCACATATCATATATCAAAACATTACTAATGCCATTAAGACAATGCCAAGACTAGTCACATGATATGCATGAAAAGGCAGCTCAGTTCTTCAGAGACCCTTGAACGTTAGCTGACCGGTTGCTGTGCAACTAGTGTTGTAGGTGGATGCCAAAGCCAGAAAGAGACACCCTGTCCAGGACAGAAGAAGGAACCTCTCTCTCTCTTCTGAAATAAAGGCTGAGAAGCAGATACTGCCTTGTAGCTGAGGATCTTTTGAAAAAACAGCATGCTTTCATCCAAATGTTTTTTAGATTTTCTTCATGTCAGAATAGATGCTTCCATGGAAATAATAATTTGACAAGATTTAAAAAGCTTGCTGCAGATACCTTTTGACACAACTGTAACTTTTTGTTTGCATAGATGTTTTTGCATAAAGTGGAGCAAATTGGTATCACTCAATGATATCCCAAAGGATAGAAATAAGGCCACAAGGAATCTTAATATTGGCATTTCCTAACCTCTTAAACCTTGCCCCTGCAACCTCATCATCTGTTTGACAATGTATCTTCTTGTAATATAATGAGAAATCTCTTCACATGTCATCTCTCCCTCTAGCTCTCTAAGTCCAGCTATTCCCATCTGTTTGTGCAGGTAACCAAGTGCACTATACCTCTGACCTTTACTGCTGATTTTTTTTGAGGGGGGAACTGAAAGTGAAATACTAAAACAATTAAAACTTTAATTTTTGTCCTTTCTTTTATCTAGTTTAAATTTTCTGGTAATCATAACATACCACATATTAAACAAACAATGGCTGCATAGGTTTTAGTATTGGCTATCACTATTAGCAGCAGCCCGACTATATTAACCTAGGAAGAACTAGTGTTTGGTCTTCCCTTACTGCAGCCCATGTTGCTTTTCGTTTGTATATCTTAGCAGAAAATATAGTGTATCTGGTCACCATAGGAACACATTCCCCATCTGCTGTATTATCACATTTTTTCCCCTTGACTTCTGTAGATTGCAGTCCTCTCTACTATGTTGTCAAGATATGTAGGGGCCAATTTCCTCCCCATCTAAAAAGAGTTATGACAGACATGAAAGCAATCCTGTTTCTTAACTCTTGGAATTCCATGACTTTTCACATACACAAAATTTTCAACAGTATACCCACAAACCTATTCCTCCCTTTCTAGCCTTTCTAGCAATATTGTTTTTCAAGAAAGCAGATTACGAATCGTGTCAAACGCTCTTTAAGGAAAAAATGCAGTTTCTCTTTGCAAAAGTTTATGTCCCATTAAGCATCATGAGCTCCCCTCTGACCAAGCCATATGGCTGCTCATTAGAGTCACATGCTGCGGTGCAACGGGAAAAAGTTTGCCAAGAAGCCTAGCCCATATGAAAGCATGGGAACCAGGGGGCACTACTCAAATTCCCATGGGGCACAATAGGCCAAAGCAGATTAATGTTGAACTGACTTGAAACACAGGGTTTGGGTTCAGTTCAAGAAAATAAAACACTTTGATTTAGTAAGTCAAAACTAAACATAGACATTTCCAAATTGAATTATTTTGGAACATTTCATTCCAAGAAAAAATTGTGATATTTCAACTTTTTGCTCCTTTTCTGAAGGAAAATAATGTTGAAATACTGTTTTTTCCTGTGGGATATTTTCTGTTCCCAGCAAGGAAAAAATAGCTTATACAAAACAACAAATTTATTCAAAGTCAATAATATCTGTGTATTGTATTCAGTGCTTTGGATGCCAATTTTTTTTTTTCAATTTAGAACGCAGTGAGAATTAGTGTACATACATAAAGAGAAGTAGATGAAAACATTTCCAGTTTTCTGAGTTACTGGAAAATGAAAAAGACTTATGCTCCATACATAAAAGTCAATTAGATAATTTGAATTTAAAAATGAAAAAGTTACAAAATTTTATACAGACACACGACATAACCATAGGACTAAGTTCACTTGTTTAGACTTTTTTTTTGGTTAGATGAATTCTGGCCTGCTCCTTGTAAAGGAATTTAAGATACTTTTAATAGTTCATTAGGTTTAGGAATATGGAAATACCGGCCTGAATTTTCTGTGATTTAAAAGCAGCCTTTACTATCACAGGTAATCATATTGTATATTTTTTTGTATGAATTCATCAGGCTTGATCTTAAAACTATTTAGTTTTTGCTTCTACTAATTGTAACTGGATAGTAATCTTTTTCTGCTACAAACCACTTAGCAGAAGGCCACAATTTATTAATGAGTAATATTAATCAAATATTATTGTAATGATATTCTTTCATGAAAATAATTTTCTTTCTCTGGTGTTCCCCTTCCTGATAAATGAATAATTTGAAGTTTCCAGCACTTGATCTTCCCGAGTTTTTTGCCCATCTGCTGTATATTTGCTTCTACTTTCCTGTTCTCATTTCCATTTAGATGTTCTGCTCTCGCTCCCACGTGCAGCACCACTCTCCATAGCAAAAGCTTGAAGAAGCAGTCTGTTGGTTTTGCACCAGGTCTTCATTACATTTAATGTCTCTGCTCTTTTTGCCTCTCTTCTTTCTTACTGCTGAACAACATCTTGCTCTGTGCTGCCTGGGGAGCAGGATCTGGTGAAGTGAGGGACGGTCCCTTCCAGGCTTAGGTTCCTTAAGCGTTCCTCAGTGACCTTCCCAATCCAAGGGAAGGAAGGTCCAAGACTACATGGCTGCTCTTGAGGCCTGGCTTTACTGACAAGGCTCATGGTAGCATAAGCTGAATTCATCTTATGCTTTCCTCCAGGCTGGCTGCCTCTCAGGTTTGTATCTCATCTCAGACTCCCCCAAACACGTGCCAGAGTCTCTCTTATTTATTCCACATCCAGGTGAGATAAAGAGTCTCTTTCACCTGCAAAAAATACTTAAGCTTGTCTCAGTTTTAATCATTTTAATTTTATTAATCAGATTAACTCCTGGCAAGCTTTTCTTCCAAAGACGGTACAGCTCTATGGAAACAGAGAACTGCATGGAAAACTGAATATTGAACACACATAGTAAAAAATAATTTAAAATGCTACGGAGGCACGTTTACTATTCTTATACAGAGAAGTTATTCATTGGTAAATCCATATAATTGAGAAAGCTAACACTTGCAATACCACTCAAAAGACTTGGATAGTTATGTTTTCCCGACTTTTACCAGGATTGAACAACTTTGGCATGTTATTCTAAAGTGCCTGTCACCTAGTTTGGATCAGGAGTGCACTTCTGAAGCAAATTTATCCCCACTTAACAGGGCTTCAGTTCACACCGTGGAGCGGTCTGGGAGTGCACAGAACTAGATCCTGAAACTGGGAACTGGAAGACATGCCCTAGGAGCGCCCAGGACTGACCTAGCAGGGATTTGGCTGCAAGATGAGGCTAACATGAGCCAGAGTGATATGTACTGTGCATGTCGTGTCCTCAGCACCAGCTCTTTGTCTCTCTCCCTCCACATCTGCTCCTGTCAGGACATGTTGCTAATGAAGACATAGCCTCAGACTCTCATGTTGTGTGCTTTGCTATCTTACACACTTGTGCACTCTTAATTATAATCAAATAAGCTTCTAACACAAAGTATAACCACTTCTTTTCCATTTTGAAACCTTGGGCAGAAACTAGTACTTTCTTTTTTGGCCCAGTTTTTCCAACGCAGAACAGATGTGGCTGACTATTTAAATTACTTGGTATACAGTCCCAAAAGAATGGATAAAGCTCTTTCAAGATCATGGATATTTAACTTATTCATACGTATTTGTTCATACAGCATTTAATTGCAGTCATAACTTTAAGACTTTTTGTATTTTGTATGCCTGTTAAAATCATAACATAATCATAACCCTTACTTGGGGTAGAGACTGAGTTGAAAAATCAGAGCAGAAAGATGAGGGAGGCAAAATTATTTGGCTGTCAAGTGTATTGGATCATCTCACCTGTCCAAATTTGTGCTTGTTGAAAGGTTTATCCTAAAAGCTGCTGTTCGGTTTTAACCCTCTTTGAAGTCAATTAAGAGCTAAAGTCAGCGGGATCATCGTGCTCAAGCCCTTATTGTTGAGTAGCAGATTCCCTACTGCTTATGTATATTGCAATTATCCCTGTTTCTATAATTACACTATGCAATCATCAGCTCTCCAGGACAAGATCCTTATTAGGTTAATAGCAGAACTTAAAGGGGTCAGGGTGCCCTTTTGGCATGTTTCACATATCCTGTGCTTTTGGGGGGGGGAAAAAAATCACTAAAATGTTATACATGGATGACAATTAAACAGCCACCCCAAAGCTTGCCATGTTCAGTTTATAGCTGTAGTCTAGAGATTACTTTTAATCCTGCTTTAATCCTGGTCCTTTTTTCCTATGCTTTTTTGCTACTGATGGCAATGTTATTGCTTTCAGTCATAATTTGGAATGTTATTTAACTTATACTGCAAATGCAACTTCAGTGCAGAAGTCTCTCAAATAATGTGAATAGAAGCAGCTCATCCAACCACAGGCTCTTGAACACTTCTGTCTATGATATTTTAAATAGTTAAATTAAACAAACATTAACTCCACACCAGTTGGTGATAATGGTGGAGGTAAACTATGCTTTATACAATGTGAAGACTCTAGTTTTTTTCTGCATCAAATCTTCACAGTGCTTACATCATGTATCTGAGATAAAAAATTCAGGATTTTCTCATTTTCAAAGGTTAAAATTTTAAATTTGCATATTTTTTTTAAAACAGAGCAATCAGAAATATGAGGGGTTAGCAAGAGGGAGTAGGTTTGGATAGGTTTGGATAACTTTTAATGAATTACATTATTTTCTCATTTCTGACTTTTTACCATAGATGTGTCAAAACATGTCAAGTGAAGCTTTTCCTGATGTTTGCATAGTATTTTTCTATCGATGCTATAAATACAAAATCAAAAGGGTAAATATTTACATTCCAATAAAGGCAGTTATTCAGGCTAAATAATTTAATCCGTGGAAAAGCATACTATTGTCTGTATTGTTTTCTTACCTGCTTCTTTTCCTGCAGGTTTATTTTTCTTGTTTCACACTATTTCTCTTTATTATTCCACTGGCTTTAGATTGGCGTAGTTCAAGAAATCATGCTATCTGCAGTTTTTTTGAGGTTCCAGCACTGCTGCCTGGCCCAGGCCTTAGTCTTGTAATTGCTGGGAGTTTTTGCAGTTAGATTGCACTCTGGCTGCTTGTCCCACTGGTTTCCCAGAGCATTAACTGTTCCGGTTGCACCTTGTATCCCCACCACTGCCATTCAACCACTGCCGGACCTTTCTTTCTCTGCCATCAGTGTTCAGTAGCTCAAGATCAGGTTTGCTCTTTGAGCATTATTCCCTTTCACATGCAAAATCAATACTTTTCCACATGCAATAATTTACTGAATGGTTATTTGCTAAGGCCAGAAGTAAGAAGTAATAAAACAATCAAACAAACAAAAAGTAAAGAATGAGGTTTGAAGAAGGTATAGCCTTAAGAAGGCACTGAGAAATGTCTGTAACATGTATAATCCCCTTTTATGCTAAAAGCTGTTTGGGAAATTGTTGTCAGAATAATTGGATGGAAAAAAGGACTTCTGCAAAATGGAAGTTTTTCCAAAGGAAATCTAGAGTGCCATTAGAAACATTCCTACTTGCAAAATCAAAATTAAATATACCTTTTTGGGTAGATTTCATTTGAAGTAAAATAGTTTGGTTTGCTGGAAAAAATCCTTATTTCTTTTTTAAAGTCAGTTCTGCATTAAATTTCACTTACCCAAAGCCTATAGTACCTCACAGGACTTGTAGAAATGGCAGCATAGGTTTTTCTGTTCCTTCTCTGTGAAATAGATAGGTAGACCAGAAAAAACACTCTCATGCTCATGGTATTCAAATGTCTTCCCAAAGGCTTCATAAGCTATGATATTTCTCCTCATTCAGGTAGTGCACATTTATGCTGCCAAATCTGCCTGTATAGGTCTTAAAACCCCCAGACTGTTGCTAGTTTTAAAAAAGAAAGATAGTTGGCGGGTATTCTGACACATGGCCTGCTTCTGGCATGACAGATGTCTCACTTTTTTGTCAATGTTTAACACATATGATTCACATCCATGGGCATTGCTTCAACCCAGTGATCCCAGGTGTGTTGCAAAAGGTTGGGATATAATACCAATTTTTTGGTGGCAGGCTATGTGCACTCCATTGCTGAATGCCATATAAGACTCATGTGCCCATGAATGCTTTTTCAAAATACATAAAATTTTGTTTATTTCTATGGGTTGATGATGCTGGAATTTTAAAACTTACTACTTTGGACCAAAACTAGGAAATGCAGAGAAGTCCAAATATAATGAGAAAACTTGCACATTCAAATACACCAATAGAGAAATGAAATGAACTCTTTTTATTTATTTTAGGTTCCAGTTCTGTTCCAAAGGACACTATCTTGATTACATGAACCAATTCCAATGACATGTGAGCTATACAAAATAATTGCTTCAGTCACCCTTGAAAACAATTTATTGTTAAAGACAGCAATTCACAACAAGAACAAGTAATTGAAATTTTCAAATGAGATTTCCAGATAACTGGACTTAGCAGGGCCCGTATGATGAATGCCTTTCCTCTTACAAAAATGTCAAATGTCCAGGAAGCCCCAAATAGTTGGAAACAAACTCTGAACACCGGTCCGACATCTTATCTAAAAATTGGCATCATCATTAGAATGCCTATGGTCTTTCAAGTCCTTCTGGGAAAAAGTCTGCCACCAGAAATATCAGCATAGTTTATGTGTCTTTTTCCGATTTCTAATAGAAGAACTGCATCAGCTGTTAGACTTGACATTGATACTCACCAGAAAACAGGTTAATATTGCCATTTGTTTTGTAAGAAAGACACACAAAAATTGTATGCAATTTGGGTGAAATATAGGTGCAAAAATGATTTGATGTTTTACATTGAACTCTTTCACTTGTTCCAAAATGGTTTTCTGAAGTGTATATCTTAGAAAAGAAAAGAAAAATGAGAATAAAGTCTGTGATTTTTTTTGAGGCTGCTTAGTACAAATGTATTAAATTTCATACCAGTGTAATCTGTTGTCATGAAAGATTATCTTAATCATTAGCTTAGAATTTAGTTCTGAATGTCTTTGCTTTATTAAATTTGACTCTTAATGGCATATTTTAATTAGTGTTCAAAAATTAGACTCTCTACTGCCATGAACAAATCAAGAGCCTGACAAGCTCCACAATGAAACACATACAGTACCATCCAAAGTCTAACATTAAAAAAATCTGACAAAATATTATGTAGCTGGCCATTATGCCATAATGTCTCATTTTCCATCAACTATCAAAATATGCATTCGATGAGTTATTGAAGTTCACTGTCTGGTCAGCAACAGGATTATTATGAAATTCATTATTAATAATACATTATAAATATTATGACTACTAGAAAGTATAGACATATTGCACTGTCAGACTTGTGGGAGAAGATGTACACTCTTTCTGAAGACATTTTCTGACCTGAAACTAGAAGTTACTCAATCTAGTCTCAGTCATAGCATGTTAGTTCTGGTGTCACATGTAAGTGAAGATTTCTCCCTAGGGAAGTAAGTAAAAAAAAATCCCAAACAAAATCATTGCTGAAATTAATGAATATGACATAGGATAACTTTTGAGCTTCTTAGCGAATATAGTAAGCTGCACACTAACCTGGTGCACTAACCTAGTGCAAATATTCATTATTTATCTAGAACCACCTGGTTTAGTGCAAGATTTTATGATGACCTTTAAAAAAAGAATTTTAAACCATACACTGGATAAAATGATGATGAGGCTTGGAGTTGTAAGGAGATAAAAATAGGATACTGACAAGGTCCTCAAAATTGTCAAAAGAAGAAACTCAATAAGAGTATCTATCTGATATGGATACTTCATCCCTCGCCTCCTGTAAGTGAAGATATTCACTTACATTATCTGCTACTTAAAACCTGCAGATAATCTTAACCTACATGGCCTCAGTTAAATTTGTATAGCTACAATTTTTACAAATGCATTGCTCCATGAACCTCTCTGCTTTCAAGCAGTTTGGCATAGTGTGACTGTTTCAATATGTAGGAGTCATGACATGAGCCAGGAAGTTTATTAAAACATTCTCAGTGTTTCGTTTTGCATGGTATAATTCAGGGCATTACAGCAGGCTAAGAGAAGTTCTTTACTGGACTGCTGTGCTCACTGGATACTAGAGGGATACATCTGTGGCATTTTTTTCCCCCAAGATATGTTTGAAAAAGTAGCTGAGTAATTACACCATTACTCCAGTAAAGGCATTGCTTCTGGTTACTGGACTTTAAAATACAATTCATTGTTTAAATAAGTATTCTCTTTGGCTGCTCTGCATCATCTGGAAAGATGTGAATTTTTGGAATGGCTCAGCGACAAAGCCAGTCTTAGTCAGCAAGGTCTTTTCCTTCGGATCGTTTGTGAAGGTTAGAAAGTTATGTTCACACCCAGGGAACAACATAGCTCAACACACGTAGAAAATAAACAGACCCTCCGTCTTCAGCCCAGTCCCATGACCCCTGCGTACAGAGCTTAACCTTCCAAAAGGCATTCAACTTCGTTGGGTCACTGGAGGAGGGGTGAAGATGTCTTGCTCACTGGAAAATGCCACTGTGACCAAAGAAGTCTTTTGTGAGACAATATCCTGATGCAAGCTTTTACCTTTCTGCGATATACCTATGTTATTTCATGCCAAAGATCAAGAAATAACAATCCCTGTGGGGAAACTATTACCATCCATCAAGTGCTACTTGTTCAATCACTTTTGATAGAGAGTTGTAGTACTGTACTTCAGAGATTTAAAGTGGGATGAAGTATGTCAAGAAGCATATTCTGTGATTTTTGACAAAAGAAAAAAAATTACAAGCATTAGTTAGAAATCACAGAACCATTTAAATTAGGAACTGTAAGCACTTCAAATTGCGATGCAGAATGTATTTTTAGCGTAACATGGGACAGTAACACATACCTGAGATGCAGTTGAAAGAACTGCTAGATATGAACGTCATTTTTACCACTAGAGACCTGGGTTGAAATTCCCACTAGGGGATACCTTTATAGATCTCATTTTAGTATATTGTAGTCATGCCATTATAAAACCATCAAATGCAATTTGGCACAGCATGATACTTAAATGGTGGCCTGAAATTAACAGACTGAATTACTCTCTACAGGCAGCCAAGGTTATTTATAAATTGGAATTCAGATAAGTAAGTGAAGTGCCTTATTGAACTCTGTACTTTTATATTCCCAATCTCTGTCTTCCGTGCTTTGAAATACTTTTTGCAGTCGTCCTTTAGTTGAACTTCCAGAATATTTAGTCACTTAAAATGGGAGTAAAACTGAAAGCAGGATGCTGTATTAGGTACTTACAAGAGATAGTGCCTTTACATTTGTAAACTATCTTGTAAAAAGTTTTAATTAAAAGAGCTACATCTTGGCATCTGTGAGGTCTAGTGCAATTAGTTGCTTTAAACTCCATTTTCTCCTCCCGCTGCCAATTAAGCAAAACTTGTGTGCAAGAGTAATGGTTGCCTCAGTGACAAAATCAGAACATGCTAAATAATGTGATTAAACTTGTTAAAAGCCAAAATAAACACTTATAATTATCTCAAGAAAACCTGCATAGCACAAGTGAGAGCTCTATAAAGTGAAACTCTGCATCCATAATTTCAGACTTTCCTACACAATAGATCATAGTTAAAGATCTGTTAACAGACCTCTGACTGCTGAACTGGGTAGCTTGTGGTTTTCTTCTAAACCTATTGGCATAATGTGGATTTATGCAAGAGGTGCAAATTGGAAGTTGTCTGCTATTGGAGCCATTGGCACAACAGAAATCATACTGTAGGGTTAGCAGCATGAAGTACATTGCTTTGAAATTACACAGCAGGGTTTCTGCTTGTTGCTCTGCTTGCCTTTAAGACCAAGGCCTTGTACTGTCTGGCCGTGATTAAAATCAAAGTGTAGGCCTCTTTGCTGGGTGCCAGTAAACGAAGGTGAAAAACAGAAACAATCTGTATTCTTAATTATTTTAAAATGCAACATAGGCAAAAAACTAAGATGAAAGCATTTCTTACTAATCTATCCTAATTATTCCACATAAAATGATTTCCTAAAGAGGCCTATATCTTCAGATAGCCACTTTCTATGACTACACAAGATCTTTTTTCCCATCTAGCATCTTTTACGTAAACCCACACATGTATACAGAAAACAAGAACTGACAAGCAGTTTAAATGGTAGGCTTATTTAAATCCAGGTTCAGGTGTACCTCAAAACTTGAAATAAACCAAGAAACCACATTGAATGTACTGAAAATTAAATGACCATTAGCTTCTCCAGCAGTCCACTAGTAAAAAAGTGCACATTTGGAAATGCTGCATTTTACTGCCGTACTATGGAGATACAGGTAGATAGGTACGTACTGGCAAGCAGATTCAGAAAGAACAAAGGATTTTTACATTAGAAAATAAAGCTATGGTAGAGGGATGGGAGTCCTCAGCATAAATCCAAGGCTCTCTACTCAAAGACTCATTCTGGTTTCAGTCACTATGGTCACTTTTCAAGTAAAATCATAGCAAAATAATGGTGTGTGGCAGAAAGTCAATGCTGAAAGTCGGTACCATAAGAGCTATCTACACTACTGTTAATTTTACCATAAGTGAACAAGGGGCTTTTTCTTTACTTGTCAGCATATTCCAAAGTACTTGCTGTCAGTATATTTTTCCTAATCAGCTCTTGAAGGGCTTATTGATAGACAGACCTCTTGACTGAAATGAAGATGCTGCAGGGATATCTGGAGATAGCCAAGGACATTCACTGAAGTTGATGTGCAAAATACTTGCCCACTTTAATTTCTGACATTCAACATTGTAATCTTTTGATTTAGACTACAGTGCTTGAAAGTCAGCTTTTTAGCCTCGTATGAAAAATATATTTTCTTTTTTTCCTAGTCCAGGCTTCTTGTTCATGATGCCGTTTCTCTTAGAAGCCAAATGCATGCCTTCCAGGTTACCAGCAGAAGAAATATATTACAGATAAAGGAATAAAGGATTCAAGCAGTCATTTTGAAATGTATTGTATTTTGCTTGTTCTTTTAATATATTTTTAACACATTTTGAGTACTTTTTTCTTAATAATTCACAGCCCATTTAATGTCATGTAGCTTGTTGAGTCCCTGACAATTACTTATGAACAAAATTTTCCATGCTTTTAAATTTACAGCAAAGTGAGGAAGATGTTTCTTTCATGCTCCGGTTCAGAACAGTCCTTAATGTTAAATTTATTTCTAACTCACAGCTGCCTGTATGTGACCTTCTGAAGCCAGTTCTTTTAACTGGGTTTGTCTCTGGTCCAACTCCGGCAAGACAAAATCAGGCAATGTTGGTGGCAACTGGAAAGGTGAGCACCTTGCTCACCTCCTCCCTGTGAGCAGGGAGGTCATCTGTACTGCTTGCCCACTACCGTACTGGAATACAAAAATATATGTAAGACCACTGTGGTAAGAAATTCAGAGCAGAGTTACTGTCTCCATTTTCCACTTCTTCTGACAGAGCCTTGTCATCTTTTCCTATTTTGCCCTTTTCCCTTTATATAATCTCATTACTATTAAGAAACCACATTGCTTGGGCTATTCCCAGTATCCAAGTATGTTGAGTACATACTGTGGCAAACTTAGCCACATAGAAATTGCTGCTCTGGCTAACTTCTAAAGTGTATAGTGCAATGTGCTCCACTGGAGAGTTTTAAAGTGATTTAAAGAAATACATTCCACACCTTCAAAAGTTGTAAAAATTCCAAGTAATTCAATAAAGTGCATTAGAACAATAGGTAGGCAAAATCCCTACTAATGTTACTGAAGCTTGTTTTCTGCAAAACACTCTTTTCTGTTACAAGAAAGACACACAGTTTTTCCCTATAATATTACAGTTCTGGTGCCAACAGTGGAAATTGTAGTGAAAGCAACACCTTGTCCACCACACCACTGTTGCCAGTAGTGCAGGGCTGATGCAACGCTAGTGCAAACAGGTCACTGGCAGACAGAGGATTTTAATGGCTGCATGGTAGCAACCTCTTTGCACAGGTTCTGTCATGAGGACTACTGTCTGAGGGGAAAAAAAGCAAGCCCAAACAGAAGCACTGTCAGGAAGGATGTACTCACTTTACATCACAGTCCTTCAGAAAGGAAGATGAAAGCAAACAGCTGTGAAAAGCAGAGCTATTCCATGCAAATTCTGTAAGGATAGTATTGAACGCTTCTCTTTGAATTCTTCCTCCATTCCTCTTTTTCTTCAAGTCCCTTGTTGGAATCTGTCCTAAGGTAAGGAGAGATCTGCAGGTTAAGACTTAGATATTTCTCCTGCTGTGCATTCTCCACAAAATAGTTTTCCTAAGCTTTAACTCTCATTCTTCTGTCTGTGCTTGGGCCATACTCCCTGTGAGACAGACACCTGTCTCTTCCTCCTCCTCTTCCAACTTTTTCCACAGCCTGCAAATTGCATCCAGTATAATCACTGGTACTTCAATCCCACAGTATCCACTGGGGGCTGTTCTTGAAAAGGAACTCCTATGGGACGATAGTTATAGCCTGTTGACTCTTGCAATATTGACTGAACTTGATGTATCAGGCACAAAATACTGGTTTCATAGGAGTATACATCTCAGAAAGACTTTTTTTTTTTGTTTGTGATCTGATAGTTGGACACTCAGAACTTTGCAATAAAATGGTGAGTAGAAAACCTGGCATTCCTTCCTTCTTTACATGTTGTGTCTTGGTACACATTACCTGACTTCAGAGTAATGCATTCTCACTGAAATTAATGTACGTTCAATGAAATAACCATTTTTATCTGCAAAAAGTCTTACTAATGTACAAAAAAAGATCCAAACCATAGAAAACCAGTCTGTTGAAGACAAAAATTCTCTCCTAAACCATCAATGGTTGGTCAATGTTTTCAATTATGGGTTTGTGTATCTCATCCAAAAATTTTAAAATCCTATTTTAGAATAATTGTGGGTGTTCTCAAATACATAGAAAAAATAATGTGGATGAAGAGATGTTTCTCAGGGCAAAGCAAGAGAATAATATGAAAGGGTATATATTATCAACATAAAAATAAATAAAACCTAGATGGGTTGATCGACAGAGGAGACAAAATCTGGCAGTTAATCTCAACTCCAAGTTAAATAATTAAACAAGGAAAAACATGGAAAAAACCCAAGGACAAAATAGTGAACTTGGCCCTAACAGTACTATTGTATTATAATAGGAGTGATAGGGCCTCTGAGTCCTGCTGTCCTTTGCCTCACAGTCTTGGCATATATCCTCACGCAATTCACTGAATCTCTCCTCAGCCATAAAACAGGATAAAATACTCATCCTAATGTGATATGAAGCTTATTAATACTTGTTTTAGTTTTAAGTTATGATGGGAAAAAGAAAGAAAAACAAAAAAGAAATTATTCCTAGACCCATGTGGAATATGCAATATCGGGTGAATAAAAATAAATGTTGCCAATGCATTTTTATGCTCTTTAGGAGCATTTCAACATTAATGAAAGAATGGGGTACAGTAGCTTAACATACATTGTCTTAGCTCAAGTACTTAGGAAAATCTCATGAACCATAATTTGAAAACATAATTCAACCTTTTATGTAAATGGGACCACAGAGATTAGAAAACAGGATAATGATAAATGGCAAAATACCTAACTGTCCAAGCCAATGGAAGGATCAGTGTAAGACCTGCTTTTAATTAACATCTTAGTGGTTTGGAAAACGGAATAAAGATCATATTAAATAGATTTGCTGATGAAGTTGCACTGAAAGATCTTGCCAAAAGTAAAGCCAGAAAAAATACAAAGGACCAGAGAGGTTAAAAAAATATGGCAAGGGAAGTAAACCCTCAACCTGGGAAAAAAAGCACAAGCTAACCATTTGGTAAAAATGATAAAATATACATGGGAGAGAAAGAAATGGCACTGAGCAATTCCTTTGGTTGATGCCAAAATCAAGTCAGATTCATGGTTTTAGCAAGATCAGGTGTCAAAGGAGTTGTTCTACTTGGGCTGTCTCTACCATGGCAGATGCAAAGGAAAGTGAGTCTCTGCTTGACCATAGTCTTGCTCTGTCAAAAATTGATAGAGTATTTGTAATAAATTTCAATGAATAAAAGATGAAACCTGGCATGATGTTGTTAACCCCAATTATTGAAGACTTGTGATTCAGCCTCCCTCCTCATCTTTCTTATTGTAAGTTTTAAAAAGCACCACATTTTAAAAGTGGGAAGTGCTGTGTTTCTTCTGCTTTTGGAAGCGTTAAGCATGGCATTTTAAGGTTTTCAGTGGGGGAGAGAGCTAGGGAAAAAAACCCAACACCAATGTGCTTTTTCTTGTTGTTGGTTTTGTTTCCAGAGACTGAAGAAAAAGCTGAGATTTGCTCTTTCCATATAATTTCAGGAGCTGGTGCCTTAAAAGAAACAAGTACTATGAGATTAATGATAAAATCATCAGATCTTGCAACAGTACACAGCCATAACATTCACTTCTAGACATTATGACTGAAGAATGGTGATTCACCTATGAGAATTTCCAAGAAAGTAACTAAATTAAGATGAAAGGAAATCTTATTCTCAAGGTATCCTGGTAAAGTGGTTGTTATTGAGCTGTTGCTGTGTAATGATATGGCAGACGCTGACAGAGGTCAGAAACATCTTCTCTATCTGGCTGTCTAGTTCAAGGATCGCCTACAGAAGCTGAGCTCTGTGGCTGAATCTTAGAGCAGATGTCATATTAGGTGTCTGCATAACACTTTTTTTTTTTTTTAGTATTAGGTTTACTGTGCCTATATTTACACCAGTAAATTATCTGTTGTTAATGTTCTGTAAAATATCATCTCTATCGATAAAAGTTGGAGGACTGGGAAGGTGGTGATAATTATGTATAAAGCTCTAAGAGCATAAAGTGTGCTTCTTTGCCATGCTTCCTCTGGTTGCAAAACCATTCTTCATTTGCACAGCATGCTTCAGCTCAGAAGAGCTCAGGAAATGTGTTTAATCCACTTAATATCTGGAGGTTGTTAAATATTATTATCATCATTTAATTTGATTGGAAAACTGAAGTGGACTGGTATGTCATGAGTGGTAGTGAGGGGATTAGAATACAAAATACACCTAACACTGAAGTAATATGTCCAAGATAATGTTGTTTTTAATTAAGGCTGAGCTTTGACACAGTGCAGTTGAAAATTTAGGACTCTGCCTTGTTTTTCCACAGCTCGATCACTCTATTTATGCAAATGAACACCTCCTCTTTGCTTCCGAATAGCCTAAATTTCTGATCCGTGCTTCCCTCAACAAACACTGCCACCAATCAAAGCTGAAATCATGTGTCCAAGTAGTTAATTCTGTATTAATAAATAAATCAAGTATTTGCAAGTCCTTGTACAAACAACAAATTAGATGCTCTTTTTTAAAAGTAAAATGCCTCTTGCTCCAACTTGAGGGAGAACTGTTAAAAGACATCACATAAAAAACACTTCTGCAAATAAAAACACCCCCAAACAAAACAGATTCAGAAACAAATCTAGTTGATATAAATTACAATTAAGAAAAAAATGTAGACACACTTGTTGGTGATTAAAATACAAAACCTGTTCTGCCCGCTACTTAATAACATGAACTTTAAAAGATACAAGGATACACAAAGGATGGAGGCAAAGGTTAAATTTAAATTCAAGTTATGTTGACCTTAATAGAGCCGGTTTTGCAGGTAATTTTCTGATTCTTTATATAATTCACCAAAGCATAAATAAATAAATAATTTTATAGCTTAATCTTTGTTTTTAAAGTATATAAAATAAGCTAGGAAAAATTTTTACAGTGATTTTAAAAGAGTGACAGTAGAAAGTCTATTCACTAAAGTTTTTTTCTTTTGAAGAAAATGTGGCAGCATTAAATGACCTAGTAAAAGACAAGAGCACCTAAAAATTCTGTGCTTTAAAGAGTTTTGAAGCAGAATTCAGAATCCTGTTTGAGGTACTCAACTATCTGTCCATCTTGCATGGGGAAATAAAAGAAAATGGACATCAACACACAGGTTGAATTTAGGTGCAGCTTCTCAAAGCACAGCAAGCGGCAGAAGGCTGTGGACAGACATACAATTTAAGTCCTTCAGCAGCTTCGTGCAAGAAGCAGAGTGGTTGCTTATCAGAGACCTAAACCTTAAGGCTGAGTGAGTTCTTCGAGTTGCAGCTCAAGTGTCTTTAGCCTTTTTTGAATAAGGCAGCAAAACACTTATGCTTCTATAATTTCCAACACTTTTGAGAGATGTACTAGACAAGCAAAAATTCTTCCCTTAACACTTCCTACTACCATTTTTATATTAGATTAATTCATGCTTAAATGACACAAAAATCCATCCTTCTGATATGCAATATGTTTAGTTTTAAAATCTTCATGTGCAATTATTGGCCTATAATCTCTTTAAAGTAAAACCACAGTCTTAAATGTAAAACCACATTTAGCCAGTCCAAAAATTGTTGAGCAACTGACTGAAAGAATAAATGCTAATAATAAAAAACTCTTTCCAGTGAATCAAAAGAAAAAAGCCTTTCAAAGAGAAGTTGGGAATGTTGGATGATCTTGATATAAAAGGACCTGTCAAGGAAAATCCAGAGCACTGCAATAAGCAAAGTGAATTCCTTGCACTGGTATTCATTACAGATGAGACCATGCGCTCAAATCATGCTTTACTGGAGAAGAGTCTGAAGAACTATTTCCAACTGAAACATGAGTAGAAGAGATTTGTTCTGTAGTGATAAATTAAGGAGGAAAATTTTTTCAGGACCTAAATGGTATTTCCAGGAGTGCCAAAGGTACTTAGATAGGAAAATCCTGTACTGGTAATTGGGATGCGTTAACTATTGCTTAAGTTGGCTTTGATACTAAGAGAATATGACACAAATCTTTGATATCCCATCAGCTACTAATCCAGAATTTTATTTCTAGACTGTCTTTACGTAAGCCTAGATAAATTGATGGAGAACATATTAGAATATGATACATAGATATGATCCTTTGGGGAAGAGTCAGTAAGTTTCACAGATGTAGGCATGACTTGCAAACCTGATAAGGTTCTTTGAAAGAATGATTTACCATGTGAATAAGGGTAGATCCAGCTGGTATGGTGTATCTGGACTTTCAGTCTCTTTTGCCAGGTATTCTTACAGAAGCTGTGCCCTTACAGAGTAAAAGGGAAGGGCTTGTCAAGAAGTCACAACTGAGTGACAACTACTTAAATGATAAGAAACAAAGGGTAGGAATAACTGGTCAGTTTTTCCTGGGAGGAATGTTAGGAATATTCTCCCTAGGGATCTGTATTGATCCCTGTACTGGTAAAATGGTCAGGAAGATGGCCAAGTACAGGTGTTATTGTTTGCAGGTGATATTGAATTATTTTAGAAGAACAGTAGACATAGTAATACTAGTAGGAATAGGACTACCCTGTATTTGCCACAGTTTAAGTGAATATATGCATGTAATCTCTGTGATATGATTCAGTTCTTTAAGATGCAACGATTTGGTCATTGGTTTGAATCCTGTATTTTCAAGAGCTCTGGGACAACAGAATTATTGGAGGATAATACTGATGTCACTAGCGCTCCTGAAATGTTAGCATACAACAGTATAAATCCAGATATCTGGAGCAGTTTAAACGGGAGTTACAGGATATTTTTGTTTTTCTTAAAAAAGAATGAGTATTTTATTCTGTCACAGGCTGTATTCAATGCAGAGGCTACAGTAGGATAAGGAGGAGGGAAGAAAATTGTATTATGAATCTAACAAAACTAAAGTAGATAATTTCATAAAATAAGGAAGAAATAAGTAATAAAGTGTTCTGAAAGGCATCTTATTTTCCTGAGAATGGTGCTATGTGGACAGAGGAAAAATTGAGTTAAGTATCTTGGGAATTAATAAGGAGTGCTTGAGTTTTCTGAAATATTTCCCTCATGGATGAAACCTCTATTTTCAAGGGAGGTTTGATTAAAAACATGTTTTCTAACAAAACTGCAACTGTCTAGTCACTCATAAAAAAAAAAACCCACGTTATTTTTTATATGCATCTATTTACTTTTCCAGAGAAGCATATAAGATGGACTAACGATTAGTGTTCTTAAGGAGACAGTTAACAAAATAATTACAATGGAAAATTGTGGTAATTTATGAATAACATGTTAAGAGGAGAAAATACTCACTAACAGTTATTGAGACCAAATGCATACATTGATATATTAGGTCTTATCCTGGAGACAAGAGGCCAATAAAAATTCTGCACATGAATAAAGAAAAGACTTTAATCTGGAAAGAAAAATCCAACAAAAAATGTCAAGCTGCCAAAGCTTTTCCACTGCCTAGCTCATCCTTAGGGCTGGCAATAAGCACTCCACCCTGAGAGCACTGTTTCCAGTCCCTTTCTCACAGCCTCTCAGTCAGTGCCATCCAACCAGTGGAGGAGGGAGACCATGACAGCTATTCCTACAAGCTTTCACTTTTAGCACCAGCGTGTTAATATTTAGGACTTTTACAAAACATGAGAAAGAGAAGAATCACCCATTGGTAGTTGAAGCTGGTCACATAATTTTTTTTACACTTTGCATTCAAGCACAAGAAAATATGCTACATTTGAGCATGAATTGCATCACATTAAATATTCATGATGCAATATTGTAACTGCTGGATTTCATGTGGCTTATCACAGGCATAGGTCTTACTGATTTTATTGTCCCTACACCGGTTTGAACTGGGTATAATTTCTTTCTTACATTAGCAAATAGTCTTTCCCCTCATCAAAGTTTATTAGAGATGTCCATGAGTGGTGGGTGAGCCCATGAGCTTTATGCACTTCTACAGCTTCCTGCTGTCCTGGGTGTCGTGTCTGGGCAACCTGGTGTGCAAGCTGAGCCTACCTGTGCTGACAGACCTCCCTGGTGTACTACTTACTTTTAATCCTTTTTTGCTTTATATCAGTTTAACACTGTCTTTGCAAAACACTTTCAAAGCCAGAAAAACAGGAAAAAAGTATTTGTAGAGAGTAATATTCTCATTTCTAGCTGGATTTGTGGGAACCCATACAGTCTGCTATGTTATGTCTACTGACACCATAGAAAGAAGATAAAAATACACTCGGTTGTCTGATAAATTCAGGGCCAAAATCTCTTCTTCAATTCAGACACAAATGGCTTCTACTGAGGTTAATGGGACTAGGGTGCTTACACTATAGGGTCCCTAATTGTTTCTTGGCTGGCTAGCACTTGATATCCATACACATACAGTCAGTGTTAAAATAGATATGTCGTATCAGTATGATCAGTTAGATGATAAACAATACCTTGCCGTTAGCTCTGACAGGAGAAAGAGATTTTAGTGCGCAATCAAGAAAAATAATTGTTAGAAATGTAATAATTACACGTAGCTCCTTGATGAATTACTCAACTTCAAGAACAAGCATTGTATGTTTTTATGGGCTATAAGCCAGCAATCAGGTAGCAAGACTGAAAACCCTCGTAAAAGTTCTAAGTGGCTTTAGACTGTAAGATGAGGGTGAATTATTTGTTACGTTGTCTTCAGGTATCTTTTTTGATAGCTTTTGCTTTTTGGTTCTGAAATTAACAACTTAACTATTAGTGTCAACATGTAACTTGTTAAAATTAACACACAGCTTATCAGACAAAGAGCAGCATGTTATAATTAACTGGACAATTTTTATAGGGTGGCTTCCATAAAAGCTCCTAGATCATTGGAGGAAGACATCAGATAATGCCACTGCTACAATAAACTGGAAACTTTCTGGACTAAATGTAGTGAAATCAATTAAAAACAAAACGAAACAAAACAAATGAAAAGGATCCAATGAAATACTGCAAGTGACTGATATAAATAATACAGAGGTCAGCTTAGATCTTTGCTAGGCATGAGTTGTCTTCATAATTAAGCATGTAAAGACGCTGGAAATTTTATATGCGGTCTTATTTTACCTTTGCAATGAAAAACATAAATGCAGATTGCTCAATTTTGCTTACAACAAAAGAGAAAAATTTCAGGAAAATGTAACTGAGATATCCACGAAAGAAAATAAACACCTGTGTTATTTATTGCAATCATTTAATCACCTGAAGAACTCTGCAATGCCCAGACATTTTATGGGTTCCTTCACTTACAGCAAAGATGGCCATCTTATAGATAGATTTTTCTCTTCTTTTTTTCCTTTAGCTTTTTAACAGTGTTTTCAGGGCTTTCCTTGAAAGGCAGATGCAGAATACCTATGTCAAGCTATTGCAATATTCTTACAGCATATCAGCCAAGTCTGCTTTTCCCTATGGAAACACTAATTTTTGGCCAGATTTGTTTGGAATTATGATCAATCTGGAGTTTTTCATTGTTTTTTTTACCCCTAGTTCCAGGCTATGACCTCATTAGGGTATATCATGTGAAATCAGAAATATCTGAATGTTGAGCAATAGCTCTGGCATTCAAATCTATGAAAATCATCTGTTAGTCTTCCGATATCCTCATACAGATTGCTCAGACTCTCTCACAGATGTCATTCTTTACGTCAGGATATACACATCAGTTTATATTTTGACTTTATTTTAAAGCCCAGATTTCTCAGATCTCTCATTACATCCTGTTTCAGTGAATGGAAATAGTCTGTCTGCTCAGTGGTCTCAGTTTCTTCCACTTCCTCACTCATCACCAAATGTGAGATGCTGAGCTGGCATCAAGTCTCTAACTCATGACTGCTCTGCAGCTGCTTCCTTCCTATGGATCCAGGCTGCTGCTGCTGCTCTGGGACGCTGAGCGCCTGAAACCCTTCTCCTTCTCCTTCTCCTTCTCCTTCTCCTTCTCCTTCTCCTTCTCCTTCTCCTTCTCCTTCTCCTTCTCCTTCTCTTCTCCTTCTCCTTCTCCTTCTCCTCCTCCTTCTCCTTCTCCAGTGGAGCTTGAGGACACGCTGCCTCTGAGAGGAATGGATTAAGTGGAAAGAGGAGTGTGGCTGTACCCACTAGATCTTGTGCAGTTTGATGATGAGGATTTTAGATCGTTTTTGCTGTCCTGGCAGCCACGAATTGCCCAGGCAATGAGCAGCCACGCTGGCTATAAACACCCTGCTGAACACTGCCAGTGCGGTATTTATCACTCTGACTTAGTGCTAGAGGAGGAACCTTTTCTAAAACAAAGGAGTTTTGTTTAATGCTTTACAAGTGCCAGGAGCATTCCTTCTTTCAAACTTCTTAAGGTTCTGATGTGCAAACACTTCTAATGGGAACAGAGCGAATGAATTCAGTAGGATTATTCCAGCGGGTCAATGAGTTAGGGCCTTAGACCTATAGGAAATGAACCATTTCCTCCAAATCTCTGTAAGAACTTCTGAGAAAGAGATATTCACTCCCTCATACTCCACAAACACAGCCACACTACTCTACTGGCCTATGCTGTCTTCAAAACATGACATGGAAGGGCAACAATAAAAATCATGTGGCGGGAGAAAGCCTGCACAGAAAATACAGTTTAATCTGGAAAGGAAACTCCTGGGTCCAGTCCTACAGTTCTCAGGCAAACAAAACTTCTACTGAAGTTGCAAGGGAAAAAAATTCTTCGGTCCTAAGTAGGCATGCTCCTTTGAATTAAACAGAATTTATTTACATCAGCAAAACCAAGTCACTGAACATACAGATTACATGCCCTACAGAGCAGGATATACCTAACAGAAATTTAAGTAAGATGAATGAAGTATTGTAGCAGAGATCTTTTTCATGATATAAAGATAGTTATGACTATAAAAAAAAAAAGATCAGAAGACTAGCGGAAAATGTAATCTTTCTGAAGAAGAGATGTTCAGCTTAACCTGGGTATCTGATGTTTAGCTTACAGAATACAAAAGGACAGGGAATTTCAATTAAGATTTAAGTTGACTTTTTAAAGCGTTATGAAAGTCTAATGACTACTCTGTGTAAATTACTTCCAGATGCTGACCTGCATGAAAAAGGTGGGTTAGGATAATCCCATGTTTTAATCAGCACCTGTAACAGGTGAGATATCTCCAAAATTTGTTTCAAGAAATGAAAATGTATCAAAAACTTTTTTTGATGTGGAGGGGAAATGTGATAAAGTCTAAATTTTTCATGAGTGATTTTCTTGAATTAGTCTTCAGTAAGCGTTTTTACATCCCAGAGCGATATTTGGTCCAGTTTTTGTGGTCACAGATGGGAGTGAAAAAAACTCAAGAATAACTCTTTAGAGCTATGCTTTTCCATCTACAGAGATAAAGAATGAAAAACTTTAATTAATGTGCAAATATGCTGTTTTTCCCTTTGTTTCACTTTTCAGATAACTTCTTGCAATGTACAAAACCAACACAGTTTCAGAGCACAGGTCTCAGTGTGCTGAGCTGATCTACAACAGGGCTCATTTGGAAGAACTTTGCCAATTCTAATGAAGTTTCTGATCAATGTCCTGAAAGTGCACTGGTCTGATTTCTTCAGAGATTAGGAATCAGATGTGAGAATTATATGCATAACAAACAAAACCAGAAAAACAATGTTCATCATAATCAAAGAATAAAATCTCTGTTTGAACATTGTATCAGTTCCAAGGCAGTTTTTAGAGGCCAACAACACCGAGGTGCTAAGGATGCTAGGGAAAAAAAAAAGGTTCGTTGGTTGTGAAGGGGTTATTTCTCATTTTTCATTTCTGTTTGTAATCACTGTCATCTTTGTTTCTTATGCTTTGGATAAAAAAGGTGACTTTTATATTTATTAGAACGGGGTTTCAATAAACATTATGCAATATGGTAGACCGGGGAATGATTTATTGATAATTTGTCACTTATATTTATGGAAGTGTAGACCTTGGAGCCCTAGAGCTGGTAAATCATATTATGCAGCTACAAATGTTTTTTTATTCTTTGCTGCCAAAAGTGCACCATGTAAACTGATTGCCTCACCAAACCCCTGGGGCCTGATAATGATGCACTTGCTAATACAAAGGGAGGAGGGGTGAGGAGAAGACAACTAATTATGAGTTTATTTTTGTTTCAATATGTTTGCCATTTAATCTAGAGTTCCATAAACAATAGACTGATGAAATATAATTAGGAGGAAGATTACAGTTTAATGAGGCAAAAGATTGGGAAAGAATGTAAATGGAGCAGTAGGCTGTGCGGAGTTTTTAGCTGTTTATTATTATACAGCTGTAAGGCACTTTCACACAGTTCCCAGATGGAAGCAGCTGTTAGCTCTTCGCCATTAGAAAAAAAAGAGGTTCATAGTTCATTTTTATCCACTTGTTCCAGCCTAGTTATGTTCACTACAACACTTCACCAAGTCACAACTCTCAGCTACGGCTGAGACTGTCAGGATGGGCACCCTGTCTTCATTTGCCACTTTGCCATTCACTTACCTCATCTGGCAACCTCTCAAGCAACAAGCTGTTCCACTCCTTGTAATATGTTTATCTCCCACAGTGATGTCAGCAGAAGTCAGCAAATCTAATATTCATGCTCAAACAGATTTGTTGGTGCTCTTTGTTTATAAGAAAGGGCTCTGTATCACCCCTGCAGCTGCTTCCTCTTCACCAAGCTTTGTTTTTGCACGGTACTCTTCAGATAGGCCTTGGGAGCTGTACAAAGCATGTGCCCATCTGACTTAACAGTGTTTTTGTTGGTTTTTTTATATAAAAAAAACAACCCACATCTCTTTTTTTCCACAGTGTGTTATGAAACCTACATTTTTCTCTCAGCTTGTCAAGATCTCATACACAAGACAGAATATAAAAGGCAAATAAGAGAGGCGTTTCTTTAAAAAGCAGTCACTGGGAAAGAAAAAAGTAGGCAGACTTTCAAGAACGAATACTACAGTAACATTTCTCTTGTAGCACTTAAACAATTCCACATTATGGGCCAAGATATCACTGCCCTGCACCCTGCACAGGCATTTACATCAGTGCAAAAGTGAGTGTAAATCTTTGCTATTTCAGACAGGTTGTATGTTTTATTTGGTGCCAAGGTATTGCACATGCAACAGGGAATTAGAGAATTTGATGCTATTTTACTAACAATTTGTACATTTTGAGCTTCTCATTTCACAGTGCTTGGGACTATCTCAGATGCTTTATAAGGTGCTTTCTGTGTGGGTTTATATCAATTTATATTTCTAAGGGACCTTATGGATGATCTATCAGTAAGGCGAACGTAGCGTGTTGCGGTTTATTCAGGGCTGGCATTAGGCATGACGTTTCTGAACAATTTCTCAATCTGGGTGAGGCATGCTTTTCTTCATTTGCTTCTGTTTTGAGATTAGATTGTCTAAAATTTTTTTGGCCTATTTTAGCATTCATTCAAATGTTTGGCAAGAATTTTATTGCAATTCCACAATTTACTTATCCCAGCACAAGACAAATCTGGGGATCTGGGTTTAACCAGGTGGCAAGGGTGGCAGTTCCCTTTCCAATAATATACAAAACAGTCTGGTTCTAAATCTCCAATTTTTTTTTAAATTTTTTTTTTTTTTAGGAAATCAAAAAGATAATTACTTTAAACGTTAAATGAAATTCTGGTCTCTTTAAGATATTTTGCGATTGGCTTCCAAAGGACGATTTATTTCATAGTTTCCAAAACAACTTTCAACATTAATATACATTATGCTTTTTAAAATTAACATTTATGAGAAACTCAGGAGTACAATTTTGTCCTAAACTCTAAAAAAAAGATACAATACAAAAAAATCAGAGTAGTATAAAGTTTTTTCAAAAAAAAAAAAAAATTCTACTACTATCAGCAGGCCACCCACATGCTTAATCTAGAATAACCACCTCTAGGCTATGAGAAAGGCTGTTCAGTCTCTGTGCCCCTACAAAACTTGGCTATTTTGCTGACAAGGATGCTGGTTAAAGCCAATTATGTTGGGAAGTTTTATAGTCCAAACAGCTGTCCAGTTGGAATTGGACTAAGACCACCAAGTTATTTCATGTGTCACAAACAGGCATCTGATTGGTTAAATAAAGCTGCATATATATTTTTATGAATAGAAGTGGAAGGTTTAATTTGCTTTTGTTTGTGGGGTCTTATTTATTGCTTGAAAGTGTTTGGATGCCTGCTGGGTATTTGTGAAAAAGGGCTGCAGAAGCTGCACATATTTCATCCGCAGTTCTGGAGCAGAAGTAGTGTTGTGGTTAAGGCTAACCAAAGTAGAAAAACTCTAGCCCATTGGAGCAAGATACGAAAGCTATTGCCAAGGTTGTAGACCAAAACCAAAAAACCACTACCCCAACTAAGAACCCCACCTGGTATTTATGTATGTATTGTGTGTATGCACGTGTGTGTTTATTTAATATTAAGGAATCATTTATGCTTAAAAATTTTACCTCCCATTTAGGTATATTACTAGTTCAAATTACAGCACTTAAAATGACTTCCTCACCTGCTCTTTAATGCCTGTTTTCTCTTATTTGATTAGTTCATGCACCTAAAGCACTTTCCTATGCGCAATTTTTACTGTTTCCCCTGTTTAGCCAGTCTGTTTTTTCATCCTGTCTTTAACATGAAAGCCCTATGCAGCAAATTAGGAGAGAAAAGCATTTTTGAATTTCAAAATTATGACTTTTATAAAAAATTAAAGTTGCAATGGTAAGATTGGAAACACTAGCAAAAGAGGTCCAAGGTAGCTTGAGTGTCTGCAACTATGTCTATTTCCTAGAAAAAGACCTGCATTAGTCTTAAAGTCACTGGCATCATTTTAAGACAGTGACCTCAATATTCCTGGGTCCATGGATCACATGCATATTTCTCATTAGACTAATAACATCACAAAACATTTACAGTATGGCCAATATTTTTGGTTTTTGTCTTTTTAAGTATACTTCTAAAGCAAATTGCTTGTTCATGACACACAATTAAAGCTCCCAAAAGTAAAAATTCTGAGCTCCATTATACAAAGCCTAAAAGGTTTACTGCAGAACATTTGATTGTCTTTAGTATCAATACTTTCTTAATGTTTACTTTCTCTCACAGGACATCTTTAATCAGCTTCTTTTCCTGCTGTCTCACTGCATCTTTTGCTTATAGTTTTTTCCTTCAGATAGCTTGCTTTTTTCTTCACCTTCTGCATCTTTCCTTTTTCCTTTAAATAACTCCTCTGCTATCATCTGACTCATTCTTGCCTTGCCTGGATGTGGTTTTCCCATCCAAAAGTTTGTTCATAATTTCAAGATTACATTATTTACCTCTTACTCCTCTTACGTCCTTCTTTTCTTCCTCCATGTTTTTTTTCTGTTCTGTTTCTTTCCAGTCACTGATGTTCTGCCTGCCTGCTGTTTATTCTCTGTCAAAAATTTTCTGGTTTATTAATAATTATTCCTGTCCTACTGTCAATAGGACTTTCACACTGTTGGTCCTTACCCTGGTTTACTTTTCCTCATCCATCCCAAATCTTGCTCCAGTAATTTAGTTTATCTTACGCTTTCCCATATTCCTCCAATATTCTGTTTTCATCCTTAGTCAGTCAGCTGCTTTCTCAACCTTTTTTCAAATGTCAGCCCTTCTCCAAAGAATTTCGACAATTTCATTTTAACTTTTAATTGACTTGTAAAATCAGTGAAGAGTTCTCTAAAAGTTTTTAGTTTTTAGTTAGGGTAGCACATTTTAGAACAAGGAACAGTATGCCACAGTGCTGCTTAGATAATCAAATCCATTATACGCCCTGCATTTTTTTTTCTTTGTAGTAAAGTTGACCTTCTATATGAAGGCACACGAACATGTTAAAGGCTTGGCAAAGTAAATAAATTTTTCTGTCTTAATTTCCTCAGCTGTATTTATTTCTCATTTTCCAGTGGTCCAGCATGCTAGGTAGTACATGTTTTTTGTAAATGGGCTATAGGCTGTATCTAAATCAAAAGCAGTATATCTAATAAATAATATCTTTATATATTTATAATGAATTCCTTCCCTTTTTATATCTTATTATTGCTAACAATTGACATCTAAGAGCAAGATTTATGTGATTTGAAGCAAATATGTTATATGAAACTAACAATTAAGATGTTGATTTATTCTCTCATTCGAACAAGAAGAGTTGTGATAAGAAGCACAGAAAAAGCTTAAGTCTACAAATCCGTTTTTCTCTTGCTTAAATTACTGCAATATGGGAATAGTTGCACGGATCCTAGTGAAGAATTTCGTCTCCAAGATGCCACTTGGCCAGAAATAACTTTTATGACCATCTAGCCTGTTCTTTAGGGTAACATAATAGAAAGAACTTACTCAATCATTAGGTTCCTTTCAAGCCAATTAAATACATTTGAGTTTTAATATATCCTTTAGAAGAGTACCTAACTGTAAAGACCACAACTAATGGAGAAGCCACCACCCCCCCAGTTAATCTGGATTTGACCAAAAGGTAATGCTCCTGTGCAGGTAGTTTTAACCAGATGAAAAAAGTGTGTGAAACATGTAGGTTTACAGTGAAGCTGCAAGAAGTTTCCCGAAACTAAGCAGGAGGAAGTTTTCCGCTCTAAAAATTTCACTAGAGTTTTGGAAAGTTTTGTGGGCTTGAACCTATACTGACATATGGTAACTATCAACTGTAAGGCATGGGTCAGCCTGATACGTCTTTGATAAGAAAAGAATAAAAGCGAACAGAGGGAAGAGTTCCAAGGTTTTCCTTGAAAACAAACCTCCCCCCCCCAAAAAGAACCAGAAGAAGTTTTTAGCTTAACAGCTTAAAAAATCTTATATGGAAGCTCTATTTGCCTAATCATTTCAGATGCACATCAAAATGCACCGGGTGTGTACTTCACCTGTTAATACAAGCTGTACTTCCGTAGTATAGTAAACAAACTTAGCAAATCATTGTACCATGGCCATCAATAAGGACACACAGGTTTTAAAACTTACCAAAAGTGGAGAGATTCTGTGTATGTGCCTGAATATCTCCCTCTTGGCCTCAAGGCCATTTCAAGTCCCCAAGTAAGCTGATATTTAGCACCTCATAAAAAAGTGGCGTACACCTGAGTAGAGGAAAAAAAGTGACATTTGTTGGTGGTTTATATGGAGGATCACATTACCTTTCTTAGAAGTAAGAGAAAGATCTTCATTTCTGTGTTTAGAAGAAGGAGAAGGAGGAAGGATGGTTTTGCAAAAATCTTTGTTTTGGAGAAGATGCTATTAAAAAAAAAGCTTTGCACAACAGGAAGCAAGCATATTGATTTATAAAACTGCATAAAATTGTATTGAATTTTATCCTGAATTAAAAGATTTACAGTACATTCCTAAGAAAAGTTATAGCTACTCTGACTTACCCTCCAGGTACCTGGTGGCTTTTCGACTATCATGTGCTGAGAAAGATCTCCCTCTGAATGCGCCCAGATGCATGTAACAAGTATGCTTGCTTTAAGGCCAAACGAGAAAGCTATGAGCTGCACAGTCTGCCCTGCTTTGTTTTCCTCAAGTGAAATATGATTTTAAACCTAAATACTGAAATAGCACCAAATATTTAAAATATGTTATAGTTGGTGAGTTTTTCCACAGTGCCGGTTTGTTTTCCATTCCCCCCATAACATCTCGCAACTCTAAGTGCTCAATGACAGCCTGTAGAGGTTTCACCATAATCCACCTTTATCCATTAACAGACACTCAATCACTAAAGTGCTTACTAGACTAAACATATTTATCCAACCAAATCACACTTTACAATGCAAAACTGCCAATCAGACCCCGGCTATTAACAAGGAACTGCTTTAAGGGGATTTTGGTGTTTGTGCTGTGAAGAGCATGCTTACCTCCAACAAACCACTAAACCAAATTAACATAGCTGTATCCTCATAAAAGAAACCAGATATCCTGTTGTGAAAATAGAAAGCTTGGTAGGACAGGGCTCCTTTGATGGCTAACAGTGTGGCAGACGAAGGCTTCAGACTACAAATCTGGTTACCACAGGCTCATTACAAAACTCTAGCATTAAGCTTTTGCTAACTTTAAAAGCAAAATAAAAATGTATCATTTGGGTAACTCAGTAAGTCATCAACTTACTAAGTTACTATTATAATTGCAATAAGTGCTGTAATTGTTGGATAAGGCTCCTTAATTCTAATTGCTCCTTTGTCCAAGATCATGTTGTAAAAATGCTTGCATTAGCCAAAATAAAATCCAAGAGACACAAATGTGGTAGTAATAATAATTCTTTTTATTAGCCTGGAAAAGAGGAAGAGAACAAAGCTTTAAAAAGACTTCAAAGTTCTGACCAAGAGAAAAAAAATCTAAAATCGGAGAAACATGCATACACTCTGCCCTTTTATTAGACTCATACAAACTAAGTGCCATCACCACAACTTAGAGTTTGACAGCATTTCTTTCCCAGGCAGCAGGAAAAGTTACACCATCCATGTTGCAAGGCTAATTTAAGTTCTCTGTCAAAAACTACATAAAACAGTCCTGTATATTCTCACTAGGAAGCCCTAATAGTTTTAGACTTATTGGTATTATACCTCCTTTAAATCCCAATATTTTAAAACTGGATTTGACATTTGCAGAGACTCGGTGTATTTCCCCCCCATTTAACCACAGCAAAAAGAAAGGTGAAGTTTTAAACTCTGAGGTAAGTGACTCATGAAAATTCATGTTTTTAAGAAACACTTATCAGTTTAAAAATGCATATATACCCTTCTTTACTTCCAAATGGCTTTAGCTCTGTGATTGAAATATGCATTTCCAATCCTTCACTGCTTATCAAAAATAATGAGCACTTTCTTTTTTACTAGCTTTTATAAACACTTCTGGGGAAAATTTTATGAGCAGCTAGAACAAGTTTTACTTCTTGGAGAGAAGGCTTCATGCTGGATTCATATCCAAAATGAGTAAACCACAACATGAAGAGATTTTCCAAAAATCACTAGAGCAGACTTCGTAAGTTAGAGTTGGAAACATCTAAAGTACAAATTAAGTTGTCATGTAACAGAATAGTGTAGTTTTGTAGTCATATAGTCATACACCATGTTCCACCATAATATGTATCCATCGCCACTACTTCTTTAGTCTACATGTGTCCTGAACAGTTATGAATAATGCAAAATTGGCAAATTAAAGTTGTTCCAGGTTTGTGCATATGAATGTCAACATATGTTTTTATATGAAAGAAACTGATGCAGGTTTTCACTGCATAATTATACCACTTCCAGAAAGGGAAAAACATCATCATGACACTATAAGTACAAGAATAAAAGAAAAATTTACAATACAAATTAAAAAGAGGAATTATTGTAGACCACAGTGAGTCTTAGCATTTAGAAAATACTTGCTGTGGTTCATAAGAAATACATGCTTTCACGCCTTTGCTGCATATCCATGTTAATACATTTTATATTCTATATTGTACATATGTATCATACGCAAGCAATGAAAATATACACAGAAAGAGCTAAGAAATTACTGATGCCAGAAACAGTTTTCTCCTGATTAACTGAGAAAGCACTGTTAATAACTGTAATGCTGCCAATTTGGTTCTGTACCACCGATTTGGAACAATTTGTTGTCCCGTGGAACATGAATTTCTCAATGTTCCACTTTGTTATTTTTAATTGGTGTTTTGTTTTGAAAGGTACCACATGTAACATATTGAAACTTTCCAGCTAGTAGAAAGTGAAGAATAGTGCAAACACTGGTGGAACAACAAAATATTTCATTCTTTCATAACTTTGTTACTTAAGCAAAAAACACAACCACATCATTAAAGCATTTTACTTGAATCCTCATGTTATGTTGGGATGCTAGAGAAGTTAGTGAACTGTATGCCAACTTCATAAGCACACAGGGAAGGGAGGGAACAGCTAATCTGTTGAATTACATGATGCAACTCCACTGATACCTGTAATGTGTACAAGTAATAAGAGAACGCTGTCCATTGCTCCCGTTCTAAGTATCATGCCCCCAGTTTCTATGTACAAGGGCAGTATTATGCCTTTTCACTTGTGACACATGAAAGTGTCAAACTTCCCCTTTATGTTCTAGTTGTGTCTTTAAATAGACACAATACATCCAGCCAGATTGCCTATATTTTCCACCATATGGCCAGCACTGCTTGATTTGTCTTCTGGAAATGACATGATTCATTCTTTAAACTTTCTCCACTGAATAGGCTTTTCCACATGTCACCCAGTATTGATAATGTCTGCAGAATTATATTTGTAGGAGATACAGTAAGTAAGTGCAAAATTTGTTAGCTGTCTCTAGGAATCTTTGACTGATTCATAAAGAATAAATAATAAAAGCTTTCTGTAAAATACTTTAAAGTTAAAATAATTTCAGGACTTCCAAGTCCCTAAAACCCATGTGAATTCATTAATATATGATGTATATAATTACCCAAACAAGGAAAACATTGTATCATATTTTGGAATTCTTTTCTTCAGACTGAAGATAGAACCTGAAGATTTCAGTTAGAAAATACGTTGTCAGTAACATGATAGATCTTACAAATGCAAGTCTTTTTTACAGTTCCCACTTTATTCACATCTACAGTATGGTTGTCATCATGGCATGTTGTCCAGTACTCCTGTAGCACAAGCTTAAGCGCTCCTGTTAAGTTTTTTTACTATATGAAGCCTTTTTATCATATTTTTAACACAGCTTTACACTCTACTGAAAATCTTCAAGTTATTGCACATATTCTTTGTGTCCATCAAACCATTTTTCTCCCAACCAGCTATGGGTAATTGGCCTAATATGAGAGGATAATTATACTATCAATTCTTCATTACCCAGGCCAATATAGACAAAAAAGTAGGTAACAGAGGCAGTATTTGGCATCACGGGAACTGCTATAACTGACCACGTGGAGTCAGGTCCTTTGAGGTTATCAGGTCCTGCTCAGTACTACTTCTGCTGGATCACAGCTCTCCCTGGCAGAGCCATCCAGGTTTGTTCCCTATGTCTCCAAATACAGAAGGGCTCATTATCTGGAATGGAGCATAGTATGCATGTGATGACAGATATGGTCTGGCTCAGGACTGGCTTCTCTACAAGCTAATAAGGCCTATAGATACCTACACATACATATCTGAATACCTATAAACAACCTGCTAGCCCAAACCAGCAGGCCAAGAGGAAGAAGCACTTGCTGGCTGGGCGAGTGGTCAGCCAAGACACCTTCCTCTTGGCTATTCCAAACCCGTTTCTTCCTCTCTTCTTGCTCAAGCAAATTACTCAGCAAACTTTGTATTGTGTAACCCTATTTCAGGGTACCTGAAGGATTAGGTTACCCTCCTTTGTGGGTAAACCCATAGGCCACCAGTAGGCCCTTTCTAGTTTGCATGTTTGATAAAAGTATTTTTAAAAGAAGGTGTTTCCTTAACAGACAGTAAATATTGGCTCTCCTTTGTTATGTTAAATAACATAACAAATATCTGGTAAATAAGTCAACAGCTTTAGCCAAATGTTTTGTTAATTATTTAGCCAAAGTACTGCAGCTATCTGTCTGAAAAGAGTTCCAGAAAGCAGTATTACCATAATGGACAGATAGCATCTAACCTCCTATCTAGTAGAAATATTTCACATAAGAAAATTTCAAATTTTATTTTTCCTTCTGCTGAAACACTAAAGATAATAAACAGTTTGTTATCACCTGCCCTTCTCAGTCTACAACTGAATCTAAAAATGTACCATGTTACCTCCACAGTTCAATGACAAATGGATCTTAAAGTAAACACTACTTTACCTCAAGTGGATGTTACAGGCACACATGGATGGAACATACTGTTCCTCTATGCTTTAGCTATGCTATACTAACCTTTATAGGAAGGTACTTAAAGACAAAAATCAACACCAAAAATGACATGTATGTTCCAACTAGAATACATATAAACAGGACATTTTAAAATTTCATTAGCCTAACTTGTGAAATCCTGACAGCGTATAATGCATTCAGGGTTTTATAAGGCCAATAAGTCTGTGTGATACCAAAAAGGGAAAAAGGTTGGAAGCCACGATTGTAATATCTAAAAATAGTCTACACTCAGTTTAGTATAATAACTGTAGGTTGTTGAGCATTTTGATATTGACTGCCTTTTTTTCTTTACATATACATATATAAATAGTTTTGGTTTAGACACATTCTAATTCAATGATATTAGAAAGCTATTGGGAGATGTGTTTATCCAATTTGCATTGACACAGGAAGCGAAGAAATCATTGCTTAGCCATGCAGTGGTGGCATGGGTTTCAGAAGCATTTGTTCTACTAGCTGGTGTCCAAGGAAAGGACTGTTACCATCTTACTGTCCTGAAAAACTTGAATCTGAATTTTTTACTCAGAAATTTACTTTGTTTTAATAAAGCCTGGAGCTTTCCTCCCCCCCCCCCCCCCCCCATCCCCCAATTATCCACAATATCCAGTTTGCTGGACCATTCTGAGTCAAAATAATTTTGTCTCCAAAAGGTCAAATGTGGCAAATGATATCATATACCTCTGGAAAGTAGAGCAGAAAGTAATGCTTTCTCAGGGAGAAGCTCCTTTTTAGTCTTGACATCTCATGATGCAGAAGTTCTCCTAATGCAGAGATATACTAACTACACATACACCTCTTCATTAAAAACATATAGAATGATTGACCAATCTATGTCAGTACTTCAGTCTGGATTCATGGGAAGCCACAGAAAGATGTAGGTAGTCAGGCCAGGCTTTATCAGCCTCACAAATTTTGCTCAAATATCTGTGGGACAACTGTATGCACCCATTAATTAAAAAAAAAAAAAGATTGACAAGCCATTACTGTTGTAACTGTGTTCCTTAACTGTCTCACACCATTGCTGCAGCAGTTGCATGCAGGGTCCATCACATTATGCTCTCAGGACAGTGTCTGTAGACAACTCATAAGCCCACACTTTGCATTTAGTAGCCATTGCATTTTTATGTAGTGATGTACTGTTCTTTTCCCCCAAATGCTATCCTACAATATTCATCTTAATCTATTGCTTACTTTTTTCCTCCTCCATATTTATTTTAAAAGTTGACAGTATTAAAAAAAAAGGTCTTCTTTCTTCTTCTAGATACCGGCTCCCTGGTAATCTTGCATGAAGTTTTAAGTCTCATTTTTGCTGCTGTGAAACTACATGAACCTATAATTTACATATAGGTTTAAATATGATCATTTCTTTACTAATGAGAAGCCAAACCTCATTTTTTGGGTCAGTTTGTTTGTTCCAGGAAAATATTTATCTGGTTGTCTGTTTCAAAATCCTCTACCGAAAGGTCAAAGATTAAAACTGAGCACCCTCCTCCTGTGCCCTCAAACTGAGCATAGCAGACAACCTCCGTTGTCTTGGTTTCCTGCTACTCAGTATTTGTCAGACGCTGATTACGAATAACACCCTGAGCAGTTATCTCTATATGGTATGTTTCTAACTCAAATGTCATAACCAATGAGTCACTATGAGTAAGAGAAATAAGATTACCTTTTAAAATAAGTTCACAGTAATCCTTTTCTTAAATGTCATAGCTAACAACTCATTCTTTTGCATGACATGCAACTTTGAAGTAAAACCCACTTGTGAATGTACAGTGACTTGTTATTTCCATGATGAAGAGAGGAGTGGATTACTTTTTCCATACATCTATATTTGTTAAATTTTGAAGCTCGGATCTCTTTCCCACACAGGCTTAAATTCATGAACATCAGTATAAATAAGCTACCATTTCTTTCATACATTTCTCTTTTTTTGCATTCACAACACTTCATAGGCAGAGAGGAAATAAGTCAGACTATTGAAAATTGGAAAGCTTTAAAATAAAATAACGAGCAAAGAATTTTCCAGTAGGTGGGGCAATAAAAATGAAAGGCGGGTCCCCCAAGAGTCACAAACATGGAAGATTATAGTGGAGGAAACGGCCAAGATTGGATAAGCTGGCTGAACAGAGAGAAACAATACCAGAGACACAGGCTAAATGGTTCCGCAAAGGAGAGTGGAAAGGGAATTTTGAATTGGCGATAAAGGATCCATTATCTAAGTTTCTTTAATTGACTGATGTTACAATGGATGTAAAATAGAAAAACAAGGAATCCTGTGGAGCCATTAGCCTTTAACTAAGTGTTCTGGGGGAAAGGCTCAGAGACAGAGAAATTCACTTAGAGCGGTAGAGTTTGGGCAGGATATGAACCTATTGCCAGGCACGGTGGTATTATTATAGAGACTATCAACTACTACAAATCTGCCTGTGCTCATGAAAAAACCCTAGAGTTGTTTCTTCATTTAGCCCTTTGGCTATACACAATAATTTGTGTTGTTGCTGTATCTGCCACCATCTCGCAGACCTGAGTGGCGGATGTGCCCTGGCATCTACGCCCAGGTCCACTGCAAGTTCAGAGGTACTGTTAGTTTCTATGTTTCATACTCAGGGCGAGCAAAGCATTCACCCGGCACCGGAGCAGCTCTGGGGCCTGCCACGGCTGTGCTCCCCGGCAGGATCCTGGTCTGCTCCAATGCTGAGGCCCCTAGCCTGGAAAGTCTTATGCAACTTGTGAACCTTATGTACCTTATCTTGGAAACAGACATATTTAAAACTTAAAAGGGGTTGAAATCTTTGTCCGCTATTTTCACCACATGAGTATGCTGGAGGAGCAAACAGCTTTTTGTTCCCTGCTGTGCTAAACCATACACACAGATTTGTGAAATGGATGTGCGTCCAGGAGCTAGAAAGTCCTTCAGCTTAATCCCACCTACAGACAAGCTTTATCATTTTATGCTTAGATAGCTCTTTGGAAAGATTACTTCAATGGGCAAACATTTTTTCCATTTATTGGACAGTATCAAGGAGTTTTCTGTGAATTACTAAACTTGCAAGCTGAAATCACACCAGAACTGGGCTGAAAATGTAGATCTTCTGACCAGCCTTGGGCCTCCTCCACTGACAATACGCCAACATCAGATCACAAGGTGTTTTTTTTAAAAAAATAATCTTCAGGCTGCAAAGCCCATATTTAGGTGTCAGAAATGGGTCTCACTTCCAAGGCATTAAGTACCCCTGACCATTTCAAATAAAGGCTAATTTAGCAGCTAGAGCACTAAGTGTGGATGTAGGTGTATAACTTCTGCTGGAGTTGCGTTGGAAGGTAACAAGTCAAATTGCCTAGCCTTGTTTCTTTACAGCTGCCTCTCACCTCTGTCTATCAAGTTTTTCTCTTGAGACTACTAAAATGTTATTTAGAGGAATCAGTACATTTTTCTTGAAAGCTTGATCCATTCTTTGAAGAGGTACATATCTAAAAATTACACAAAACTTGGCAAGTAACAGATTTAGTGCATAATCTATGAAACTATCAACTATACCAGATTTTTGAAGGAATCTCTACCTAAAGAAAAGAGTTTTCTCATCAAGTTGTGTTATGTAATCAGCCCAAGTTTCAGTCACTGTTCCTTTGAATACAGGACTTTTGATACCCCCTTATTCCATCATCTTTATCGCCTTCATTTTTTTGCAATTGACACAAGAAAAGCTGTTAATTTTCAGACTTTGCCTCCTCTTCTCACAAGCCTCTTTTTAGAAGAATTGTAGTTCAAGACAGAAAAACTTGTACTTTTTAGTTCTTGAGAATGTTTTCTTTTAAGCATTAGATTTTTTCTGAAATTCTCTTAGAAAAAGATTTTTCCACATACCTACTATAGGACTAAGGAAAACAGATACCTTGCTGATGCTGTGCAATCATCACGTTTTCAGGGGAAGAGGTAAAAAAAAATGCCTGAATCACTTTAAAATGTTTTTTAAAAAGAGTGAAAAAGAGGAAAATAATCCTGTCATGTGAAATTCAAAAACATTTCTAAACACAAATATACTTGAAACTTAAAGCAAAGCACTATAATTAGTTGATGTTCAAGAATGAAAATGAAACACCATGTAATACATATAGTATTTGTCTCAACACCATGGATTTTTTCATTATTTCTTAACAGCAGGTAAAATACAGATTTTAAGCACTCATCTTGAACACTGTCTCGCAAGAATTTTATGTGCCTGGCCATTGACAGGAGAATAAACAAGCCATTTCACCTAAATTTCCCCAGAGAGATGTCACTGGCTATGAAGATGAACACATGGAGATCTAGGCTAGTCTGGCTAAAAACTTTAATCCCTCCCTCTCACTAATAATACTACGTAAAAGGTGAGTAGGGGCATTGTTATAACATCTTCCTCTCCCTGGAGATTTACATGAGTTTAGATGACTGACTGTCTAAACCCAGACGGCAAAAGAGCTATAGATGGGAGACAATAGGCAGTGATGCCCACGCTCATCCATCCTTTTGAAAGGAATATCCATTTGACACAAACTAGACAAAACTCAAAAACATACTGAAAGCAGAGACCAGAACCTCAGGTCTCTTTGCTGCTTTTCTGCTTTTCATCTGGCCTTACACATCTCTCTCATGCCCAGTTCCACAATGGCTCTGTTTCAATGGGAAGAAATCCAAGCCACTTGCAACACAGGAGCCAGCTCAGTTGCACACAGCTTTGATTACAGGTCTGCATCTATAAGCTGTCTAGCCAACAAGCTATTTATTATGCAGCTAGTGAGTGCTGGTGTCACTGCCACATTCTCCTCCTCCTTCTCTGGACATTTTATGTAGGACTCACGCGCCTATCTGTCTAAATACAGATCATGACAGTATGTTCAGACAGGAACCCATGTCCCAGAATAGGCACAACTAACAGGTAAGTGACAAGCTGATCACCCCAAGAACCTCAAGGCTAGCTAGAGATGTGACTATGGGGCAAGCAGGTCCAGATAATAGGTCAACTGGCATTGCTGGGAGTAATGATTTTACCATTATTTATAAAACTAGACTAATTTTCTCTTTCAGCTATGTTTTAAAACACTTGTTGCACCAGTAGTCCCCTTTCAGTCATGCCCAAAGACCACTGAATGTAAGAAGTGCCATACTGGGTTAGGCTAATAGTCCACCTAGCCTTGTATTCTGTCTCAAAAAGTGGCAGTATAGGGTGTTTAAGGAGACAGTGCAAGGCTGGCCATTTCATGCAATCCTTTTCTCTTTTGCTTTCCCAGCATCCATGATTGATGCATTTGGGATGTTAGAGATAACATCCTTCTCAGTCATTTTAGAATCCATTTATGGACTTGTTTTCCTCTAAGTTGTTGAACATCCTTCTACTATCTGCCTCCACAGCCTCCTTTGACAATAGGTTCCAAAATTTCCCTACCTGCTGAGAAAAGAAATACTTTTTACCTGTTTTAAATCAACCTTATACTATTTCATGGAGTGCCTTTATTCTTAGCCAGAGACACCAGCTGAGTAACAGTTGTCTGCTTAACTTACAAGAAATTCATGACTTTGTGAACCCCAATCATATTTGTCTTCAGGCTTTTTTCTCTACATTGGAGATTCCTAGCTTTTTGAAAGTCTTGCCTCTTAAGGGTTCCATCTCCCTAGCCATTTTTGTTGCCCTTCTGTCTAACGTCTTTAATTACAATGCACCCTTCTTGAGTTACGAAGATCAGAAAGAAATACAGAAATACAGATCTCTTTTTGGTAACTTAGATTCCAAAAGGTCAGGATTTGAGCTGTTGCTATCAATGAATGCAGAAAACCTGTTCTTTCCCCATCTGGTGCTCAGCAGTAGGAGAGCAAGTTGGTGCACAGCAAATGTGAATCCTCAGTATCTGATTCACAAAAGCTTCTCCAGAACAACCACAAATTTTCAATGGGTAAGGCCTTTCCATGGCCATGAACAAGTTTTTCCCATTATTTATAACAAAATAATTTGATTAATTCTCTCTCTCTCTGTATGTTTAAAGAACATACAGTAACTCAATCAGACAATGAAATTTCTTTAAAAGTTCTTTAAGGCAGTAAAACAACTCTGACTCGTTGCAGTGGCACAATTAAGACCAGGCCCAATTATTTCAAACCTTAAACAAATGCAAAACACATTTAGAGTTGGGAAGCCTGTACTATCAATGAGCTCTGCAAAAATTATAGCTAAATGTTTCTGATTATATTAGCTTAGTATTTTAGTGAAGTCATTCAATGGGTGAGTCTACACACAGTGTTTCCTTTTAGGAAGCTAACAGATTCTGTTTCCAATTCAAATCGGAAGGCTTCCAGCCTCTGCAGCATTGACTCCTACCACCTCTGTAGAGACTGTGTGCTTTATCTTTGTGTGATTTATTGTATGACACTGAGCAACAGCTGACATTGAGACCCCAATACAATAAACCATTCCTTAGGGTCACATCTTTACATTTATGCAGAGATTCAGAGAGTAAAACTGTCCCTTCAAAAAGAAGGTTTTGTAGTTGTGAGTTCAAGTCAACCCAAAAGTCACAATTAAGAGATCTTCAGGGAGCAAGAAATTTGAGATAAATGGCTCCCATCCAGTATGTTTCTTCTCCTCTCAAAATCTGGGACTTCAGTTCATGCCCAGCTTGTACTACGGCCTTGCAAAGTAGCAAGGGTTCAATTTCTCCTCTAATTTCTATTATATCATTTATTCAAGCACTAATGTTCATCTATTGCCTCTCTACTCAGAGACTATTAAAGTTCTTCTGCTTGCTAATAAGCAGACTTGTTCCAAAGCAGCACCCTGGTGTGAGCATCTCTCAGCTTCCTTTCTCAGTCAGAAACCCGTAAGCTGCAACTTCTGAAGAGGAAGAAAAGATTATCTTAACCCAGACTAAGATAACCTATGCTGATTAACCCACATTAAAGTCCTACTGGAGATAAGATTGTTGCAGGCTGAACCATGTCAGCTAGTCAAGAAAAAAAAAAAGATTTTGATCTTTAAATCTAATCATATGACACTAAGAGCAGTTACTTAAGGTACATGAAATAATGTAAACTTACTAGGAAAGTAAAGTTTTAATTTGTTCATTAGAGTCCTGGCAAAAAAGTCAGTTAAATATATGTCAGATGATTCTATTACTTAGATTAGTAAAATGTATTTTGTTCACAGTTTTACACTGTAGGCAAATTAACTTTGTAAGGAAAAACTTGAATTTTGCATATCCTAGTTTTATTAACATTGGAACTAGGAATGCACTTTCCAGAAGTAGTGAAGATTTATCTAAAATGTGGTGTTTTTAAAAATTTTTTTTATTATTATTTTTTATTTCCATACTCTTTCATTTTGACAATGGAAGTCTTCCCATACACTGTAATAAACAGAAGCAGAACTCAGCATAGCTGCAAATCAGTAAAGCTGATGCTAAAATGTTCTTTCAATAAGAATTTGCTAATTATTTGGAAGAGAGATATTTTGCTACAGTTTGCTTGAGCTGAAAGAATTCTGATAAATCCCTAGTGAGTTTTGAAAGTTACTTCCTTCCTGCTCCTCTGCCTGAATCCTGGCCTGTGTAATGTGGTGAGAGAAGCCTGGAAGCTCAGCTGCCTGTCACCGAGCATGGCCACAGCCTGTCTCTAAGGGCTTTCCAATCTCCTGCCCTGGACTAGCCAGAAAACTGTTAAAGCTGAATATGTTAGATCCACCTGTAGGGCATCCTGTAGGGCAGCTTTCAGGGAAAGTGGAAAAAAGGTGCTCAATTTGTGTTTGTGAATGTAATGAAGCCAAATGTGAGTAGATCAGAGTGTTATGGAATTAAATGTCTCTACCAAGCACTACAATGAAATGATAGTCATCTTGGATGAAAATCTTTATTTACTTGCTGCACCCAGACGATGTGAATCCCCTTTCCACTATCCGGCCAAATGGCTGACATAAGTAGTGCTTAGAATAGCTCTCAGGGAACATTAGAGAACAGGGTCTTTCTTTTATGTTATTTATTATCTATGTTGGCTGATCTTCAATATTTTCATCATCTTCATAGGGATTATGTTTCCTTCCAGTGTCTTTCACCATCCTTGGGGACTCTTAAACATTTATGCCTGCACTCAACAGGAGAAACTGAAGATATTGTACGTGACTTCAAGCTAAATCCTAGAGTAATGTACTACTAGGGAAATCATGAAATTCTGGAAGATCGGCCAATTTTACTTGAAAGGAGAACTATGGAAAACCTGTACTTGTAGCAGTCAACAGACAGATGTGCACACTAACATAATAAAGTGTAGGGCACGTATTTAACAAATCATATAATTGCTTGCACTTCTGGCTACTGCAGATTGTTATTGGCATCTCAGCATTTGGACCCTTGAATTAAAGGGGAGAGTGGGAGTCTTAGCTCATAGATACCACACTTATTTTCCCTCCACCATTCTAAAATTTCAAAAGAGAAATGATAAGGGAAAAACAGAATTATCAGAGAAACCTGACTTCTAGTATGTAGGTACTCAACACTTTTTCAAGACTATCAGAGTGTTTTGAGGGCAAAGATTTGGGTTATCCATTAGTTATGTTTCTAAAAATATTTGGCATTGTGTATTATCTTATCCACGTGCAGCTCTGCAGGAGGCAGATTAGCATTTACGTTTCTTTCTTAAGAAATGTCTTTAAAAATAGGTGGTTAACTTGGACTGTTACCAGCCTATTAAGAAATATAATATGGGATTTAGCACCAGTGAAATATGATTATTACCCAAATATGATATATTTTTCATCATGTTTATTCATTTATGAAACATACTTAACTCATCACAGTTGAACTCCAGCTTGTAATTTCTTGTGTTACACAACTGAATTTAGTGTTCCATTAAAATACTTAATGACAAAAAGTTGACATTTTCTTTCAACCAAACTCTTTACAACAAACACAATAGCATAACTGATTCCCTTAGGTCATCTAGTGACGCTAGCTGTTGCAAACAAAGAGTTTGAAAATATAGTTTATTTTTAGCTGATAATGAGGAGTCCAAAAGCCCCACAGTAATTACCACATTCATTCAAAATATTTAACTTTATTGCAAAATAATATCAAGCAACTAAACTAAAAAGATTTTCTTTGTGCTTTGGCTACCCTCTATGCTCCAATGAGCAGAACCCTGTTCTACTCACAGACTGCTCTAACTTCAGCCAAATCCAGGACAGTTGGAGAACTGTGGGGTCACAGACATCTCCCCCGCTTTTCTCCCATACTGAGTCATAAATGACTCCAATCTTTTCAGCCCTGACACACTACATACAGTGGGAATCATCCTATTAACTTCAGTGGGATCACATTACAACTTTGAAGTTAAAGAAAAAAAGTTCCATGTCTTCTTTGACAAATCATCATATAATTAAAAAAAATCATTCAAATTCTAGTTCTTTATGAAATGGGAAATAAAGGAAATTGACCACAATTTGATTTTTTTCTATTTTTTTTGGCAGCATTTCTGTCAAAGAAAAGGAATAATTTTCCCCTATAATCTATCAGAAACTTAGCAAGGATGCTCTGCTCCAGCCTTTTTCCAGAGGTTAAATAATGTTTTAAAAGGAGCTTAAGTGTTTCAGGAGTACAAGTATCATGAGAAGTTAAATAAGTACTTGTAAATCTGTGCAAAAAACTCATTAGTGCTTATTGCATGTATTTAATATAGCAAAAAAAAAATAATCCTGTGCACTAAAAAAATTATGTGCACTGACGTGATCATTGTAAGGGGGAAAAAAATAATATTTAAGGATCAGATAACTTTCACATAGTATTTTAAATCTAAATATGTGGCTGATTATGAATGAAATAAAAAGGCTTCAAGTAGGTTAGATTTTCAGGTTATTAATTTATGTCCCTCACAGAAAACATTTTTTCAAGGTAGACTGAAGCATCTTCTAGTTTTGCCCTTTAACACCTTTGCTTTCTGGACCCTATTTAAATGCAATCATGAAGAAATTGAATGAACATTCAATTAATATTTTTATTACCTTGTCTTTACCAGATTTTTTAAAAAATGCATTTGCTCAGATTTTGTACTATTCTCCTCTCCCCCACTTCCTCCCCTCCATTCTCAGAAGGCTGCATCACTTCAAATTTTTTCAAAAGCCATCAGTTCATATTTTTGACTGCCTGGGAAAGACAATACCTTAAAAAGTTTATATTGGTTTTATTATTTCATTATTTTATTTTGAAATATGGCCTCTGGCTCATAGTCATAGGTTTAAAAGGATTATTATGCAAGTTCTTGTTTCTATTACCTGGCAACAAAACTTACTTGTTTTGGTGTGAGATCAGTGTCCTGCAGTATCAACTCTTGAGAATATTTCTGAAGACTACATTGGTGGTTTTCCAATCTTAATTACTCTCCTTGCATTTCTCATTCTTTGTCATGAAGTACTGTGAAGATATTTACTTAAAATTTTATACCATTTACAGAAAATACTTTAAGAATGGTTGTCTCAAAAGAGCGCCTGTATTTAGACAAGGAAAAAAATCTTAAATAAGCTGTTATATCTCTTGTTTATTCCAGGTTTACACTGAGTCCTCATTGTAGAAGCAAGGTTCTACTTTTCCACAGGCTTGTCTCACCACAGAAACAACACAAATTAGTACAATAAACTGTTTGTATTTTATGATAAGATAAAGACTTTTTCCTGAAGGTTTGTTTTTTGGGGAAAATATTTTGCAGTAGTGACAACAGATTGTGAGCCGTTTGGTTATTTTCCTTCATCTGAACCCAGCTGTAGGGATCTATTTAGATTTATTATAGAACCTAATTAACTCTCAACTTCTTTGAAATAAGAAACTTGTGCTCACACTCATATCAGTTTCACCAGCAAAATGTAGGAAACTAGGAGTTTTCCTGCTTTTAGCCTATGAACCACCTTTTTACAAGCCAATCGACATTTGACATGGGGAATAGGGAGAAAGTTAGTAAGATTATTTTCATACCTGCTAATCCTGTGTGTACATTGTTGATCTATACTAGTACTGCGCTCAGCACAGAAGACAAAGAACAATGTTAAGGTACTATTTTCCTCATGCATAAAACACATTTCTTCTCTAACATCCATTAACCTAGACTATAAAGACCATACGTTTTGCTTTTTGGTGGAAATGCTTCCCTGGCTAGGCATGTTTTCTGAAATGATTTGGGTACTGTTCTTGAATACTAATGCACAAAGTCCAGAATCTCTAACTTTGTGATAGTTAGAAGTAATTTCCATGAAGAAATACTGCTGTGGACATTTAACTTTTGAAACAACAACAACAACAAAACCTCAGAGAAAGTTTTGTGGTTTCTCAAAACCCAAAGAACCTAAATGTGTATGATATACCCCCCCCCCCTTTTTTTTGGCATTCAGCTGTAATATGGTATGCACTCAACATGTTTTTCTAGCATGACATATTAGAAAAAAAGTCTAACATTATTTTATATACAGACTGAAAAGCTGCTTAAACAGGATTTGCTCTGATTTCTTTCCAATTAAAATAGAATGCAAATAGCTGAAAGTTCTTAAACAATGTAAAAGCAACAGTAAGGGTACTATTAAAGAGTTTCTGGCTGTAATTTTAGCTTTTAAAACTCTGTTTTTAATTTTTCCCTACATACCACTGGCAAAAAAGAAAGTTTCTTTTTAGAGACAAATGAACAACAATGTAATGGTAATATGAAAAGACATCTATCTTTACATACCTTTTGACTTATATTTTTAGCTTCATTCCCTGCATCATCAAGACAACTGCTGCCTAGTAATTCACTATCTCAGTCTTCCCTTTAGTTACTTCATGTAATAACTTGAAAACCTAACAAGCAATGAAGCTTTTTGTTACTTGCTTACCAGTGTAAATGACCACATGATGCTTTTTACTCCTGCAGACTCTCCAGCTCTCCCTCAGAGAAAGATGTGATCCCATTGTTCCCCAGTTGACAGCACCTTATTCTAAGTCTTTTTCCGTAAGGACTTAATGACAAGGGAGAAGTTTTCAAGTTCAGTCAGACTAAAGAAAAAAACTAAAAAATAAAGTGGCATTTCTGATATTTTATACTCTTTTTTTTTTTGATGCACACAGGTATACCTGAACACTCACTATCATGCTGACAAGGTTCAAAGACAACTTAGACATTTTTTCTAACAGTAAGGATGGTTATGCACTGGTGGAATCTTCCAGTTTAGGCAGTCTGTGCCAACTGAATAGGAATTGGATTCTTGAAAACCTTTAAAGAAGTTAGCCTCACAGCATCCAGACTGATGAGCTCTCCTGTCCAGCTCAGTAATGCATGCTGCTTGAGAGGCACATGATTGCCAATAAAACTATCAAATGTTTGAAGAGCATTTAACTCATGATAGGTAAGGTTAAAACCAAGGGTTTCTTTTAAGGGTTATTTCGCTTTGTGATCCCTATTTTTACTGGCTTCCAGATTATCTGGTCTTGGAAAAGAAGTTCCTTGCAGCAGAGATGCAAACTCTTCAATGTGCTCAACAAAACATTTAGGATGTGGGTCAAATAACTACTAATGCCATGTTACATTCTTCCTTCCATGTTCTGGACTGTAATCCCACTCATTGGCCACATGCACCAATTTTGTAAATTCAGTATTATGTTTAAATCCCAGTGAGATTACTTGAGTTATTCAAACATAAATCTTTCTAGGATTGGGGCCTAAGGCTATGTAGTCCCAGGGCAGGAAAACTTTTTAGCTTGTCTTCTACAGGGCCAAGCGCACTGTCAGACATAACAAATAAATAATACTGTGGAAATATCATTATCTGAATCACAAGTCTATTTTTGCAAAAATATCATGTTCCCTAGTGGCTGAAACATTATTCCAGGCTAGATCAATCTTGAGTTCGCATTTCAACTTTACATATCATAGCATAGCCAAATACTATGTGATTCATCCCGAGGATTCCTATTTACCATCAACAACAGCATAGTCTTTTTTCAAGAAAAGAATAAAGATTTTACCATTTTCTTCCCATGAACTTAGTGAATATAGCATTAGAACAGAAAAGCTCTACTTAATTTCAAATATTTCCTTTCATTTTTATAAAGACTACGATATGCTTTGACCTTCTAATTTTACATTGATAATACTTACTCCACTGTATTCAGTTGCATGTAGCACCTGGAGTTAATTACTACACATATTCTTGACTCATGTATACATGCATGGATTATCCCCGTAGTAATACTTGAGTTCAGACTAGTAGCAACATCCTTTCCAGATAAGTGAGAAAGGCAATGGCTTTAGAGTTGGTTCTGTTGGTTTTAGAGTCTTTTTTAAGTGCTTCTCTTCCTGGACTAAAATAAATTCTGCCTGGGGCTCGATACAGTATCATGTGCTGTTGAAGATGGCTATTCCTGTCTTGCAAGGCAGGATCTGCTACACCACTGTCACCAACAGCTGTTTGTCAAACTTATTCTGAGAAAACTCAAACGATGGAGACTCTGCTCCACCTCTGAGCAGTATGCTTCACAGCCTTTACCGTTAGAGAGTCTTCCTTCATGTCTAACCTGAATATTTCCCTTGTAGTTAGATGGTAGTAATTATATTCTATTTTCACACTCCATTTTGTTCCCTTTTCCTGTCCTGTCAAACCTTTGAAATTCTTTATCAAGATCAAGACTTCAGCAGCAAACAATAAGGTGGTTAAATGCTAGATCATTCAACTCTCTGGAGCCTTAAGGTCACAGATCAAAAATCTTTTCTCTCTCATCCATTGGTTTAGTTCATTGGGCAGAACTGAAAATATGGGTATAAGGACTTAATCTGCTCCAGACTCTCATCATAGTAACCACTGACTTTCCTTGTCACTACTTAATTTCTAGACACCTTCTTTCCTAATCACAATATTATCCCAAATTATTCTTATATATTCTGAGTTATATTAACTTTTTCATCCTACTCTGGCTACAGGTACCAGCTGGACATTCCTCTCAAGTACCCTGTTTGTCGGTGGTTTTGCTCCCCAGCTACCTGACAATTAACCCCTTGTTACCAGTCCTTTAGTCAAGAAGCACGCAATGGGAAAGAAAAGGAACAGGGAAAGGAGATGCCCTTTGTGCTGTCACTCCAGGACCACAAAGCCAAGTCTTCAGTAGTGTGATGTAAAAACTAAAAATAAAAAAAGCCCCAGCATTACAATAATTGTAATTTTGCCAACCCATTCTTCTTTCTGGTGGGAAGTGTTATCCAGAGAAGCCCCATGTGTAATTTCTTTTCCTGTGCTGGAAGCAATTCTGCAAGTCTTCCCATAGATCACCTGTTTTCTTCTACTTTCCATCTCCTGAACTGAGAGCTGGCAGCTCAGCATCTCTGTCTCACACACCATCAAATCTTTCAGCTAAAAATCGCTGCCCCTGCCCAGCTGAGGTGGAAGCACTAGGTTGTCATGAAAGAAAAGATCAGTTCAGCGTATGGGGATTGTTCAGCTACATACTCTGATTCACTCTCCCCTTCAGGACTGGTCTACTCCTGATTACATTCTTGATGCAAGTATTCCTGCAAGTCCTTACCCATTTCCATCTATCACATACTTCTCTCTCTTCACTTCCCATCACCTTTATTCTAGCCAGACCCTACTATTTAATTGCTCCTCCTGGGACATAGTTGTTGGTGATTTTTTACCTTGTTTACTCATGGTCCAAACAGTGAAACTAGCTGTCAGACCTAGATGGTAGCACTGAACGTGTTGTATATGCCCCTTTGATGAGAGTGACTGCTCAGTGAACAGCATGGGAGTGAAATGAGCCCACCAAATCTTCGAGCAGGAAGGTGCAGGTACGCACTTCGGCAGGTACGTGCTGCTCTCTTCTTGTGGAAGCTACCTCGCATTTCTTGTGAACTGGTGAACTTCCTCGATTCTGTTTTTAAATATGCTTATTAATGGAATCATGATTATAGTCAAAACTGTAAAACAAATACAAAATGCAGCCCTGTTGGATGTGCAATGAAAAAAACCCAGGGAAAATACAAAGCATACCTGAGGCTTCAGAAAAGTGACTTGCTTAGTTAATACGAGTGAGGTAGCACCACCTAAGACAACACCACTCTTAGCAGTTTAAAAGTTTCTGCAGCCTTTGAACCAGTTTGGAGGGAAAAGTTATTCCAGCTCTTGTTTCATAATAATGTTGTGAATAGTTTGCTGTGAATATGCAATCAACAACAACAAAAAAAATCTAGTTTAAGGATCTAGTAAGACTTAGCAAGCAGAAGGTCTCTTAGCAACAAAACCCCATAACTAATGTGAAGCAGCTGTGGTAATTTTAGAAAATGCCCCAAACTGTTGAAAAGCCATTAGGAAGCTGATATATAGAGAATAAAAAGAACCACTCAACTTTAAAAAGATTTCCCAATATGGAGTGTTATGTTATTTTATAACCAAATCTTATTCATCCAAAGTTTACATGCCACAAAATACTATTTATGACCATGTGGCTGGACTTTCTACAAGTAGCTGGAATTCCATCACATACCTGAAATTCCCTGTGAAAAAAGAAATTGCCAATGGCTAAGCACATATTCTTCTGCGGTAAAGGTGCGATTGCTATATTTCAGTGAAGCTGATGTCACTTATGGTTTGATTTATTATATGCACTTGGAATGGGATCCTAAATAATTGGAATCAATTTCTTTAATCCTGTAACTTTCAGTCTCTATTGGAAATAATGAAAGCCACTTGCTTTTGGTAGGCTTTGCATATGGCTGATTGTCAGACATTAGCTAACCAGCTCTCTAGCTTATTTGACTGCTTCTTTAATTGGAAATATCCAGTAGCTTGAAGAATGGCATATTTAAAAAACAGTGTCTGGAGCAAAAATCAAAGGTGTCAAGAACAACAAATTGTGTTGTTTTACTCTTCATGCTGCTACTGATTGATGCAATACTAATGACTTTTACTACTTGTACTTATTATCGTACCATGGTCCCAAAATAGCCTAAAACCTTGGGCAGGCAAAAATTGGTCTCACTTAGTAAGCATGTCAGCTGGCTTCAACTAGATTCAAGGAGGCTTAAGTGCTTTTTTTTGCATAAAGGCCAAAGGTTGGAAAAGTAAAGAATATTAATTAAACAATCTTCATTAGACAGAAACAACTATACAAACCGAGTTGGATGGGCTTCCAGATATTCAACAGTCCTAGATAAATGTGGATGGAGCTACATAACTGAACTGTGTGTGCAGTCTGAAAAACTGCTTTGTGCAACCTGGGCACATCAGACTTACTGTTTTTGAATCTAACCTTGCCATCAGGTCTGACTGCATATGAGAACACCAGTATTCATCCTCCTCACTTGTGTCGGGCACTTCAACTCCCATTTGATTGCATTAAAAATAATTGTACTTGGAGATTTGATCACAGCTAAACCTACTCAGAGGATTGTGTCAAACCTTATCTGCTTCCTAGGAGAGACAACTAAAGGGATGTTTTTTGGACAAGCTGCCTTATAGGACACAAGAGGCAATATATATGCTATGGTATTAAATGATAGTTATTAGGAAAACACATGACTAGTCAGCTTTAGAAAACTTAAGTTTTGAGGGAAATAGCTGAAAAAACAGCAACACAATTTTGGGATGATCACATGATAAAAAGTGCATAAACAGAGCTTCCAGCTCTGATAGCCACTGAGTAAGGAGCAGAAAGATCAGTGTTACCTATAAAAAAACACAAAAGTAAACAAGTTTTCACAAATAAGTGAATTCTTGAAAGCTCAGTAAGTTGTTTTTAATATCCCCCAATAAAAACCAGGGAAGGCTCCACTTTTTTAGTATCATGTTCACGTCTGCCTTTTTAGATTCTCCGTTTTATGACAATTGATGTTAAACTGAGGATGCACTCTTTGTTGCAAAACAAGTGATAAAACATGGCACAGAAAAGACCATACAAATATTTCAAAATCTGGTGTTTTAGTGCACTTCTAATTGGACTGACTCATACAGTCTCTTTCATCTGTTAGATTAGATAATAGATTTATTAATGTAAAACAAATGAATCAAGATTACTGGACAAATACAACAAAATCTAGCAAGAGTTATGGGACTGTACAGAAATTGTGATATTTGGTGGCTCTGACTCAAAGTTGGAAAGAAATTGTTAACACTGGCACGGCTTCACTTTTGGCTCTAAGTCAGCTTAGAAACCAAACGAAGTCAAGGAAAGAGACAAGAGAACATTTTTTTTCAGGAATGGCCATAAAACTCAAGCTATCAGAATTCACATATCTGAAATAAGAGATGTCTTCAAGTCCATTTATTCATGCAGTTAATTACTTCTTTTAAAAATGTAATAACCTATTTTATAACCTAAGTATTGTAAAATATACAGTGAACAACTATCAGGCCTAAATCTCTGTTATAAAACCTGATTTATTATATAGAGGACACAATTCGCGATAAAATTTTCTGCATATGCAAATTGCATAATTCAATTAATGAAATACAGGGAGGGTCATCTGTGATGAAAAGGCAGGAAAGAAGGATAATTTATGCTCAGCTGCCTTTTTTTTTTAAAGTTAATTCTGTTTTCCAAATTTACTATCAAGAGAAACTTGATAATTGTTATTAAACTCAATAGGAACTCGGTGTTGTTATTTGGTGTAGTTGATAAGGTTTTATTCATACTAAAATCAGTTGATTTATTTTTAGTGACCTGCTATATCTGACAGTGATTGACATAGAAATAGAATTTTTTTTTCATTGTTGACAAAGTACAAAAACTGTTGCTCAGTATCAAATGTCAGCGCAGTCATCTTTCCAACCAAGCTCGGTAGACAAAGGCAATCTGTACTACTACTTGGAAGCTTCCTGAAATACGTACCTTCTCCTATCACTATCTTTTCTCAGCTGGATTTTCTTGCCACCTCATCTCCATTTCTCTCATCCAGCTCCTACTTTCTTTAAAATCATTCAATATAATTTTTCTGGATGCTTCCTCAAAATCTTCTTTCATTCTACCATACTTTGTTCTTTCTCCTTCATTACCACATACATAGAATTTCCAGCCTAAAAAAGTAGACTATCTTGGATTTTGCTTGTGCTTTGTGCTTTTTTTCAGCTTTTATTTTACACTGAGTTTAGTCATCTGTCTTTTCTCTTACCAATATAAATAATTATCATGAAGCTACAAAAATTGCCGCATGTGTTAAAGCCAAGTCAGTATCCACATTTTTTGAAAAGTCAGGCTCTTTGGAACATATTCAGCAAAACACTTAGAGTCCTCAAGAAGACAATCTGCAAGTGCCCTGAAGCCCACTTCTGTGATATACAATACTAAATCATAGCAACCAGTACTTAAACTGATATCCTTTCACAGACAGGAAACCATCACAGCATGAAACTGTCATACTTGGCTGCTAATTAGCTAACTTTTGGAGTAGTGTAATTTGAGAGTAATAATAGAATAAGAGGTCTCTTTCAGTACTCCTGAGTGATGTATTGACTTGAAGTTCTGCCACTGGCCTCACCACATGCTTTGGAAATGTATTCAGAACGTCTTGGTGAGAACCAATACTGTGTTTATATCATACTAATGGATTATTTATTAATAGTAAGTGTACAAGATCCCCAGCCCAACAACCAGAGTCCTTATTCACCCATGGATTCAAACTTCATAGGGTTTTTATGTGTCAATATCCTTACCAAGTAGCAGGGATCTTATTCTCTATGATATGGTCCTTCTATATTAATCTAGTATTTTACATAACAGGGATATTCTGTCTTTAGATGTCAAATTTAAGAGGCCAGTCTCCCTTATACTCAGTGGACAGAGTTAAGCTCTTCTCAAATTTAACTGTGGGCCAATAAATTAGGCTCCTGCTTTGAATGACTATCTGGAAAAAACCTGTGCTTATTTTGCAAATAAAAAGGAGGGTCATTAGCCATTGTTAGCTACTAGTGTGAATATCAACCTTAATCTTTACTCTGGTCTTGTAACTATATGTTATGCAAAATATTCAGAAGATTTAAATGATATTTACTTTCTGTTATTGTGTCTGTAAGACCATATTACATGCCTGACTTGCCTCTATGGACAGGTGGTCTGGGGCTTTTTTCCTAATACCAGCAAGGGAACACCTGGGTGGAGGATGGACTGAACCTCCTTAACACCATCTTAATGTTTAAAGAAATTCCTCAATTTTGACTGCTCCGAGTGAGACTTTCAAGATGGCTTTTCTTTAACTAAAACTACAAAATATATCATGACAAGGAGTAATTTAATGAATTTATCCAGTTGACTTTCAACTCTGTTTTAATATGCTACTGATATGTCTTAATTTGTGGATGGAGAAAATGATGAGACATATAAGTCAAATGGGAGAGAGGATAAGCACTCCAAACTGACAATTTGATTAATATGAATTAGTACAAGTCTAGTTTAGTACTTCATTAGTCCATGTCAGCAATGATAAAAACAACATTAATGGTGATACTGAAATACTGAACTTTTAAAGTTCTAACTCAAGTATTCTTGTACATGAGTAAAACAGCCTTATTGACCTTCAAATACTAGCTGTTTTCTTTGTGTTAGACAAAGAGGGAATGTAAAAGAATAAAACGGGAAAGAATGAAAAATGTTTAGTTGCGATGGATATCTATGAGTTACGTAAGGTTTTCAGAAACCTTGGTGATATTATCATTCTCAGTTTTTAATGAAAATTTAATCAGTTTTGGTAGCCTGGTACCAGATATATGTGCTATAATCATATATCTGGGTCTTTGAAAAAAAATGAACTCCCTCAACGACTGCTGTGTGAATTATCCCAAGGACTGAAAGAAAAAGTTCAGCCTGTGAGACTACTGGTCCCAAGTCCATAGCTCCTGCGAAGAGGAAATTCCTATCACTGGCTCCTGATGGCATCACATTTAGGGAGAAACGTAAGTAGCAATCAATCAAATAATTACAGCTTAGATTATGAAGTGGGCTATGTGTCAAGACTAATACTCTAAAATGGATCTGTTGGCACAGTGGCAACAATTACAGAATAGTGCATAGGAGGGAAGAAGCTTCTTTATTGCTTTCACATATTAAGATACATAGGGTGACAGTTTGAGGATCCAAGCTGATTTATAAAGAAATTCAACCCTAGACTATTAGTCTAGCAGATGATAAGAGCGTGGAAGACAATGGCAATCTTTGTACATGAGAGAAATACATGTGAGGATTACTATGGCAGGAGTTGGATTTCCATGTTGACAGTGTCAGTATTCATCTTTTCATCATGACTGTGCTGGCTCTGAATGTTGGAGAGTCATTCAGATGCTGACATCGGTCAAAGAGACCACAAAGGATTAAATGAGAAGAAAAAGAAATATGTCCCACAAAAATTGCATTGGAAAGGAGCTAAGCCTGCCACGTTCCTTGGGGAAAGAGAGCTCCCAATACTACACAAGTATTATAATTTCTTGATTTCCATCTTCTAGAACCCTTTCGAGGACACCTTGTCAGTCTTCACACAGTCCCACCACTGACACTGAAGGTCACTGATAAGAATGACCAAATGTGAGCTTTCATTTTCTAGGGACATATAATAATAATAATTAGTCCTTTTTGTCCAGGACCCAGTTCCTGTAACTGACTCTACAGGGAGAGACTCTTTGCATCTTTACAGGATTCTGCTCAAGCCACCATTTTTCTGCACCAACGTCACCTGTATGACTGTCCTAGTAAGGACTGGTCCAATACTATACAAAACTCCAGAGCCTGAGTGAATAGTGTGTACACACATGCGGGTGGCTTCAAATTTATCTAATACAGAGCTGAAATCAACACATTTACAGGTTTATCTCCAAGTTTTTGTGTCATTGCTCTTTAGCCTGTTAGTGCTGTAAATAAAGTGAATGTGAACAGCAGAATAATTGACGTATTAAAAAATCTAATACTGTTGGCATCAAAAATATAACCCCTTGATTTTAGTGGGCTGATCCTTAATTCTGATCTGACTATAAGATAATAATGTCCTGTTCTTGGAGAGGACTGCAGCTCAAAATCTGAAGAGCTAAGCTTCAGAGTTTATTGCTGACTTTTCTGCTTGCAGGTTTTTTTTATGAGGGAGGCATTTTCATTTTTTTGCAAAACGCTTTTCCTTATGTGCTACTGTACTAACTATTTAAAGTAAATCCATCTTATATATGGAGCCACTTTAGAGTGGTGTTTTTTTGTTGTTGTATTTGTCTTTTTTTTTTTTTTTTTTTTTTTAAATCAGGGCACTATTACATTACTTGGTATAACAAAAATAAACAAAAGGTTTTTCTTCCGGGAACCAACTTCACTATGCTTAGAGATATATAAAGGGATAGCCTCAGGCTTTTATGATGTAGAAGTAAAAATTAATAGCTAAGTGGTATGTTATACTTTGTCTAAAAAAGCTCATTTAATTTTATGGCATGGGGTTTGCATCTGTTTTCTTTTTTCCAATGATATTTTACAAAGGTTTGGGCCACAGCTTTCAAAGTCACTTAAATAACACAAAAAAGACTTTAAAAACACGTAAAGAGCTATTGTGGAAAAAGAATAATGAATTTCCTCATGTTCTCCAGTAAGTATCCTGTATGTTATTGGGAGATCCTTCATCATAGAGGGTGGTCCACTGGTAATGTACAAAAAAAGGAGAGTGTACAAAAATTAAATTATTATTTGACCCCGCATCATTATATGCCACATAACTAATTAAAGCACACTTTAACAATGTACTCTTAATGTGCTGTCTGTTACTTGCATGACTCACTCATCTTTCACAAAGAATAAGTGATTTGTATTAGATGAGAGTTGCTAAGGATGTTTTTGGGGCTAGCAATTGCTGTCATTGCTATGTTAAATCACAGGCCCAAGCCTGGGATAGAAAGAGACAGGCTTATCATGAGCCAGGAAAACAGCACCACAGGACTGATAGCTCTGACTTAGGGCCTTGTTTAAAAAGTTATGACTCAGTGCAAGCAGCCAAGGATCCTTAGCCTTCCTCAGTTCACTCCAAAGCAGCCATTAAGAGCCCTAATGTTCAGGTTGCGTGCCTCACTCTGATTATTTTTGGGAAGTTGATCACAGCAAGCCTTTTTTTTCCTAATAAGCATTCATCTTCATTTACTGGATGAAGGGAGCTCTCAGTGAAAGCTCTATACATGGGGCAGGATAATGGTAATTTCTGCCAAGCTCTGTAACTGTATGGGTGCATGGACTGTGAGCTTCTCTTTTCTTTCTTTGAGTTGTAAAATAAAAAGCACATATCATAATAGCTCTCCCAGATACAAGCAAATTATACATATGGATAATAATTTGGGAGGGGATGGAGCTCTTTGGTCTAAATATGCAAGTATTGCTGCTAAAACTCTATCATACAAGTACATAGAATATATAAGGGAGAGTTATGCAGCAATACCAAAGCTTTAGAAACTGCAGAAGATTAATTTCTTTTTTTATTGGCACTCTTTTCCATACTGCCTCATTCTTACAGCCAGACTTCTTCAATGGCATGCATTCAATTTGACAAAGCATGCAGGGAGAATATATGTATAATTTAACACATTGCAAAAGTGACCTTAGATAACTTGTATACGTTTAGGAATGTTATTATTTAAAACTCTAGGAGTGATAGTGTTCCTTGGAAATTGCGCAAATGAGTTTTATTTTCCTCATTTGCCATGAAGTCTTGATTTCCAATTCAACAGTGTCGTGAGATGACAATTTAAAAGTTTACTAGTCTAGGACTGAATGTTGGATACCTGAGCATTAAGCCAGCATAACTTTGAAAGAAAGAGATAATAGATGAGGAGATAAAATTCCATTTTTCAAGGGTGTAAGAAAGTTTTTCTGAAATTATTCAATCCCATCAGTCCTAAAGGGATATTTTAGCAGAGAGATGGCAAATACAGCAGTCAGAGATACAAGGCCAACATTGCCATTACACGATTTAGCACATATCATACAAGCTGATACCTATTTATTTACATGCAAGAATATGTAGCTGTTCTAAAGCAAAAGCAAAGGATTGTGAAGATGGTTATGGTGTTAAACACAGAGAAGTTGATGAATCCAACAATAAAATTGTAAATATTTCCCTAACTGTCCCTCGAGAGTATGAGTCACCAAATGGTTCATACACATTTAAATAATAGGATATGAAGTGTCAGAAAAGATGGTACTGTTTGAAGGACAAAAATCTGAGGCATTAGGCACACTGACATCTGCCAGCCTGATTGTGAAAATATTAAAAAAAAGGTTAAAATATGAATGAGGACCCAATTGGTACTGAGGTCCCGCTGAATCTAGAGTTAAAGTTCATTCAGATTTCTAGCAAGTCATTTACTAATACAAAATGTCTCCTGTTCAATAGAAAGTAAGCTCTCTGAGTTACTTTCTCACATGGATTAAAAAATATACTGACATGCAAAAGAATGTCAATAAACTGTAATCTCCCCATCTCACCACCCACCTGTAAACAAACACACTCACTCTAGAAACTTGAGGCATCCAAACTGGTTAAAACATGAAAACAGTTGTTTCAACATAGGGACCAGATCTACCATTTTTAAAGGGAAACATCTTTGTTTCATTCTATAGAAATCTGTGGCTTTTCTTACATTTTTTTCCCCACAGAAATAAACTTTGTGGTTTTATTTTTCTGCCTACTATTTTCTTCTCCCTCTTTCCCATTTTTACATTTTTGCCATGGAAAATAGGCTCAAGAGAGGAAATAAATAAAGGTTCTCATGAAAGGGGAAAGTGCCACAGCTAAAAATGTTTTTTTCCTTTCTATGTCTGTTGCATAGTTTATGTATGGCCTTCTTACAAAAATAGATGGAGGAGATAGGAAACTTTCACAAGACATCTAATTATATGAAGGATATAACTTTCTCATTAAAAAAATAAAAACAAAAAGAAAACAAAAAAACCCCTTGTGAATTTTGACTAGCTGAAATACTTAAATCCCTAGCCCCATGGTCAATCTTGTCCTCCTTTTGCCCGCAGTCAATGTCTTTATATTTTCCCCTTCTCTTCCTATTTCTAATATGGGTCTTTACTTTTTCACTTTTCTCTGGAGATGTGCATATTGATGCTATAAGCTGGATCAGGGTGGCATTTCAGTGTAACTCTCCAGAACCTCCCCCCAGGCTGTGCTCTAGCTGGCTCTGTGAGGTGATCTCAGACTGCAGCGTGAATGAAGTTCCTTTCAGGTAAAATGAATTCTGGAATATGCACTAGCTCCAAATGGGTAGTCAGAGAAGGAGAACAGCCCTGAGCCCATATAAAGTAATAGAAAATCCTGAAATGTATATATTACTTGCATTAAACCCTCAGTAGCAACTCTTGTACTCTACAGATCTGCTCCAATATTGTGGTGCTACTTGCTAAGTTACCCAAACGTAATCTCTTAAAAGGGGAGGATAACTACTGTCTAGTATCACCTAAATCCACCTCTGCCCAGCACTAGAATCTGAATTTGTCCAATGAAGCAGAGAACAGGACTGGTGTTTAATGCAGTCCTGTAGTTTTCACAGACTTCCCTCCTGCCAACATCTTTTCTTTGATATAAAAAAAATGGTGGAATGGTCTGCAAGTGTGCAATTTGAAGACATCACATGCTTCCTGCTATGTGATGAGTTTCTTAATATCTCTGATTGGTTATCATGTAGAGTCCATGTTGGCTAACTGCAAAACCAGAGAAAAAACCTCAACCCAATGGCAGTGCTGAAAGTATGTACCTTGTGCTATTGTGTACCCAGCTGTGGTTGGTATTTTTTCCTTTAGCCACACAGGTTCTGCTCTGCTGCACTTCCATTTCTGTAAGAGGTTATGTTAACAGGAAGTAACCATAAGCAAGGAATTCCAAAATAAATTTGTAGTATTTTTTGCTTGCAGTTCTCTACATGTGTTTTGTCTCACGCAATGTTTTTTCCACTACATCTTTCAGAAAGTTACAAGATTGAAAGACCAAACTGGTATGAACTTGTTGGAAAAATGCATGCGAATTTCTGGCCACAAGCCAGAATGTCATATTTCAGCAAAAACTGAGGGGAGGAGAGAGAAGAAAGAAAATAGGACTAAAAGATGTTCTCATTAATTTTACAAAGACTCCTTTAGGAGGGGCCTATGATAGATAATAGAAAAAAACCATACAGCAATAACATTTATAAAAGTTATGTGTACTATGTTACAAAAACTGATGGAAATTAAACAAATGCTTCAGGTCAGTGTTTGGTGCGAAACAAGAAGGCATGAAATCACGGTCACTTTGCAACATGTTCTTAAACTGGATACTAAGTAGATTAGATGAATTGGAAGACATGGCTTTGGATGATCTAGAGTGAAACTCCTTAGCACACTGATAACATTGTACAAGTGTCAGAGACGCTTGAATAAATGATGGTACTCTTCATTAGATTGGACATTGGTCAATTCAGACTCATAAATGCCAAGATGATAAAGCAGATGAATCTTGGTAAAGTAATAAACAGTTACAGTGTTGAAATGCAGCCATGGTGAGGCTGTGAGCAAATTCTTACATACATTTAGCAGCATCAAGTGCCAATGACTCCTCATGAACTGTGAGCAGATGCATTAGAGAAGGCTGAAGGAAGAAGAGAAGGGAGTTTTCTGAAAGATGAAAGATGCAAAATGGAAAGGGAACAGGATTTAAAAGTCAAAGTACAGGGCTGGTTATACCTGGAAAGAATAAGATGGTGAGATACTGCTGAAAACAGAGAAGTTAGAATGCAAAACAAAAGCATATCTAAGCACAGCCAAGGTCAGTTTGAAGCAAGAATCCACCACTAGTTAGACTGGGCTTTATAATAAAGTGCCTTGTCCAAGTTGGGCTTAATGGAAGAAGTTGTCCTTGATGAGAATGACCAGGAATACTGTATTCCAAAGATTTGACAGAATGCCCTAAGGTTAAAAGACATAATTAATTTAGTAGATAAGTTGATGTGCGTTTGAAACTCTGTAAGAAGATAACCTTGATTCTTGCTGCTGTTTGCCATTTTGGGGAAGTAACAGGTGCAGGGCATTACAAATCAGCAGATTCTAGCATCTGTCAGCTGTAAGCAATTGTTAGGCTACACAGAGACTTATTTTATGCAACATTGCTCATAAGACACTGACAGGCAGAGTTCTTCCAGGCCGTTTGGTTCACAGTCATTATGGAAAAGCATTCTAGCCTAATGTGGGTGGTTTAGGCTTCAGCTTGCTAGCCTTCCCTCTTCTGTTCCTGAATTTTCTTCATGCCCAGTTTCTTTCCATGTTTTCCTGATGAAAGTGTCATTCTTCACAAGCATGCTATGAATGCCTTGGACAACCTTCAAAATGTGGCAGAACTGGTCTTCTCTGGAGCATAGACCACAGAATAACTCTAAGCAGGTTCTGGCATCAGACATCTAAAGATCTTACTGCTGAAGTTCACGGATGTATTTTCAGATTATTTAGGGAAATGAGGCTTTCAGTTAAGCAAAGGAGACATGAGTGGATATATGCAAGTTTTAGGGAACTCCCTGTGGGTTTTAACCTATTCTGATAGTGATGCAGGAAAGAAATGAGCTACATAGTGTATATAACAGATGTTTAATTGCATCTGGGGAAACATTCATTATGGGTATCATTCACACCATGCTTTACCTGTTCCTCTGGTGTACACCTGTGTGTTAGTAGTGCACGTGGTGGTAATGTGAGAAACTCTCACTACCAGCCTTTTAAATTTTACTATGCCCTCTTTTTTAAAATGTGCTAAATTAGATACAGAAACAAAGAAACACACCTAAATAAACAAAGGAACATAAGGAACATGAGCAATGCCACACTGCCAGAAAGAGCAGGTGGAAATGTAAGTTTAAGGGCCATTAAAGCACTGCAAAATTTTTCAGTGTGTCACAATTACAGGAACACCTGGGTCAAATAAATTAGGGCTAATCCATTGGGGGTGTTCTTTACAGTCTACTCTGGCCCCAGAATGGCTTGACCCTAACCTGTAATTCCGAACCAAAAAAGAACAAATTACAAGGAAAAGCTTACCAGTTCAGGTGGCTGTTGTCAAGGTAATCCATTGCTTTGTAATAGACTACAAAGAAGTCAGGGAAAGAATACACATAAGGAAATGTCTCCATGGGCCTTAAAGAGGAAATTTGGTATGTATATGTGCTTGGCTAGCTTGTGAAGCTTGATAAAGGGCCTATCTCTGATTGCCACTTAATTTCAACCATAATGAAGGCAGCACTGATGTACAACTAAAGAAAAATTTGGACATGAAAGCTATTTTCTAAAAATTGTTCAAATACTAGATCAAGTTTCCTGATTTCTGAAGACTGAGAAGACATTCTGGTCAAGCAATCTGTCTGTGGCTTTAAGGTAAAGTCCACAGGAACACACCTTTCCCTTTGCTCCTTGGAAGGGAAAAGAGACCAGTAGACATAAACTATACTGGAAAGCAGTGAAAATTGAGGGCTTTCTATTAATGTACCTCATATGCTAGTCCCACCAACAGGAACATTGTAACCTCCAGTTTTCTTGCCAAGCACTAGCTGACACTTCTATTTTGGGTTCCTTTACCTTCATTTTATCCACCGTGGCAGTGGAGCAGACTTCCCTTGGATCTCAAAGAGAGTCAGAGAAAGGTCAGAAACTTTTTCCACTCCTCACAATTCTGCTAAAGATACTGTGTTTTCCCTCTTTAGAAAAGCAACGATTAGTTAAGAGAACAGACTATCACCTCTGTACGTTTTTCCCATGGCAAGGCTTTCTGCCAAGAAATTTTCACAGTTGCAGGGATAATTCTTCAAGGGCACAAAGTTTGATTTAATTAAAGGATTAACAACAGTTTAAAAATAAAAAAATAAAATCTCACAATGGTTATATATATTAACTGTACTCTAATATCCTAATGTACTAAGTAATAACATCTTCAACCACTATAGAATTAATACAATAGCTACCATCCTAGCACACAGACTCACACACAGAAATTAATCTTACCTAGAATAATAAAAAAGCCAAAGCAAACCATTTTCAAATCTTCTGTGAATTCAGAAAGCAGAAGCATATTGACAGCTAAGAATGAAATGGTGCTTTCTTCACTGAAAAGTAGGCAACAGCCTCAAAAAACAAATACATTAATGCCTGGAAACATGTTGAACCTCTTTTACAAAGTTCTAATATATCTAAGGAAATTCGAAGAACATAAATTCAACCTTTTTAATAACTATGCCAGTACTTAAAACAAAGGACCTTTTAAAACAAGAGTTCCTCCTTTTTACAAGGGTTCTCCTCCCTGTTAGATTTAGGCAGTAATATCTCTGCTTCTGAAAACAGATAATCTAAAATTTATTATCCCGATCTACATGGAAGGAGTCCTAATACCACAAATAAGCTGAATTGTAGTACTTTAAGGACATTGATGAATGGCAGTTGAAATGAAAGAAAGAGAAGACTGCACCAAGTGAAACAGTATTAACATGTTCTTTACTTCAAGCAAAAAAAAAGAGCTGTTCTTAGCAGGATGTGATTATTATCTCTTTAGAAAGACCAGAATGCGAGTTTTGCTAAAATGTGGGCAAGGTTGTAGGATGACCCATGCCCTTAAACAGAAGCAGAACCCAAAGTCAAATAATCCTTATTTCAAAACACAGTCCTTTGAAGACTGGTGTTTATGAAGGGATGAACAGTTGAAGATGAGCTTAGGGATCACAAACTGAATCCATAAAGGGTCTAAATGGTACATCAGAAATCTAAACACTGCATTTATCTGATGTGAAGTCTTTCAGAAGTTCATACAATTGCAGGTAGAAATCCACTGTTTTTTACTGGAAATACAAAGAAACATCAAAGTCCTGATCTAAAAAGCTGCCCATGTCATATCTCCAGTTGCTGTCTTAAATGTGGTGTTGTTAGGCTTATCTTGCCAGTAGAAGACAAATCTGTTTTGATTTCTTGAGAATATTTGTCTAGATCATAATTGATGAACCTTTGCATCAGTTTAAATTTTCATGAGGTTTTGTAATTACCAAGATTTAGACAATTAATATATTTACATATGTTCAGTATCTACAACAAATGAATCTGAACCAGAATACAAACACTTGTAGAATGCAGAAAACTGTACAGTAGTTTTATGAGCTCCACTTCAAGGTTAAAAGAAAATATTTTCAAGACACAGGATTTCAAGGTGACCCATATATAGAAAGTCTTGCAACATTAGAACTGAAGCAATGTTAGAATAAGGAACTACACATAAAAGTACAGTTTTACATGCAATGGATTGAAATGCCATTGCATCTGCTGTAATTTTGGAATTTGCACAGAAATATTCTATTGTAAATTAGGCAGAATTCCCATTTTAACTTTGATGCATAAATCAATTCATGTGTACTTTTACATGTTCCTAAGAAAACAGCTAGGTTTTGTTAGGTAGAACTCAACATAAAGTCAGCTGAGAGTCCTTATGAATTGGGCACATTTAATCTGAAGGAGTTTCCTAGTAAAAACTTGACTCTAAATATTTGGCATAGTGTTCCAGGAATAAACCCACAAAGATAAATGAATTTGCATAAAATTTAGTACAGATAACAGACATACTGCTCATCTTTTGCATAGTTTCCCTGCTACTGTTGTTTCTAGTAGCTTTCCTTATAGGGATTGAATCTAGTAAGAAAAGTAAATTCTGACTCACTGTTACTCAGCAATAGTGACATTTTCTACAAATCCCGATGTTAGAAAACAACAATCAAGATCCTTTCGTTCAAAGCATACCTTTTGTTTTAGCTATGAATAGAGACACCAGGCTACCTATGAAAGCTTTGCTACATGTCAGTTGTTTCCTTTATTTTAAATAGAAACTTAGGCTTCTTGGGAGACATTAAAAGTTTCAGCCACCTAGAGCTGGAACTGTAGAGCAAAACTTCTTAATGTTTTGTTAACAAACAGTTTTAGCAATAGCACATCCTTTGATCTCAGTGTTTGCAGCTGGGAGTTTACTCACATTGACTATGGAATGATCAGATGGCAGGAAAAAGACTAAGGCAAGAACAGAAGAGACACTGCAGAGTTTTAGATCCAGTGGATTTGACCTGAAAAGTATCTTGCAAATGCAGAGACCAACTCCTTAGCTGCTATTGATATCACCTTAATGAGGCTCTATTGCCTCTTAGCAAACCATGCTGATTTACATCAGCTGACAGAGCAGTCCGTCGCTTTTATTTCTGCAAATTGTGCATATACGATAAGTTCATGTTTTTCTTTATGTTCACTGAGTGTTTAGGTCTGCTGGGGGAAGGAAGAGAATTTTGAGAGGTTTTGGCAAGGGCCAAATTAAATTTCTTTTTCTGAGCAGTCTTATGTCTATTTGTGCTGGCCAGACCAGATGAGACACTGAATGAAGCAGACCTCTGTTAGATTGCTTGGTTACAACAGGCACCAAATGTGAAAACCCAAGCAAATGAGGAAGACTCATACAAAATGTTGGTGCAAATCCCACCAAATTGAAAGTCCCAAGAAATATAGACAGAAAGTTTAATATCTGAGTCTAGACAATGTGATGTTTTAACATCTTTTCAGTTATTTCAGCAAAGAAAACTAGTTATGGAATTGTAGGACACAAATTTCAGGAACTACATGCCCCCACGCAGAACTGGAACATTTCTGACGAATATGAAACAGGATGAAAATGCAGAATATGGGAATTTCATTTAAGGCCAATGAGCCAATCTTACTATGGAGATAAAGAGAGACTGTGGAAAGCAAGTGAAGTAGGTGCTGTCAACTGGGAGGGACAGGGAGAGGAAACAGGGACTGAGCAACCATTTCTGAAATGAGTGAGGAAGAAGGGTGTTAGAGTAGGAGAAATTTGAAGCCAAGATATGTTAATACAGGAAATTCACATAGGACCTGAAAAAACCCTGGTAGTAGGAACAAAGCTATGTTAATTTAAAACGGATAGCCACAATGAGGAGATTGTTATATTTTCTCACAAACGCCAAAAACCAGATCAAACCAAGAGGACAGTGCTGGTCAGTGGCATAGAAGTTGGCATAGATTTTGGCTGTCTGGAAAAAAGGTGTTCTTGCCTAACCTACAGTTCTTGGTTTTTTTTTTAAGAAAGCCTTTCTAGGACTCTTCTACAGCAAGGCACACAGTCTTTTGCTATAATGGTAATGATAGTGCCTGAGAGTGGGCCACAGTTTAGTGAGTATAAGTTTAAATCGTTTGCAATGAAATACAGACTTACTCCTGTGTTTCTTAGTTGCCAATATACTCAAAGCAGTGGATCAAAAAAATCAGGTGGCTGTTGGTAAATGCTGTGAAGCCTACTATGAAGTCTCTCAAGTTATAACTGTTAAATTATAAATGCACTAATGGAATATGATTGTTAACACATTGTTTAATGGATAATAAAAATGTTGGTACTCCCAGAAACTATTGTGAAAATTAATGGAGACTTGCAGATATTTAAAGTGGCTAGAAAAAACAAAATCCTGGTAAAACCAGCTTCATGTTTTATATGCATACACCTGTGAATTTATTTATTATTTGGCTGTTGAGTTTAATATTTGCAAAGGCTACAGTTTTAGCTTAAATGAGAGTTGAGTGTTCTTGCAGCTTTTGTAGCCAGATGTTTATGTATGAACTAACCTACTGGAATAAGTCATTGTAACTTGAAAGGGATAGAATGAGCAGGATGGAGAACTAAAGGACCAAGTTCAGTCATAAAGAAAATTTTATCTCTTCTCCTGCTCCTTTTCCATTCTACCATGGCAATCCCTAAGCTATGTTTCCTAAACTGTGGAGTAGTCCCTTGCAGCCAGTTGCAGGCGCTAAGGAAAGAGAGCACAGCCATGTCTTCCAAAGCAGTTACACTGTCACTGCTTCTGAATGAAGAGCTGCAAAGAGGAAAGTAATTATCTGACTTCCATGTCCATGCTGGCTGTGGCAAGAAAGAATAGCCCTGAAATGCAGCCAGGAAGATTCATTCTCAATCACTAGGTAGTGAGTTTAGGGTAGTTAATCACCAAAAAAGATTGTCTGGGGAAGTTTTGGGTATCCCAGCTCTAGAGGGTCTTTAGGTATAAGACGAACAAACATTTTCAGGAATAACACAGCTAGAGCTGATTGTATCCTGGGGCAAGAGATAGACCAGATGACTTCTTAAATTCCCTTCCCAGTCTATTTTTCTGTGGCTGCAACTGCTCTGACTTGTCCCTTGTACTGACAATATCTGTTGTAGTACTGGCTATAAAGCAATAGTACCCAATTTTCCATCACTAAAGAGACTGATCATTCCTTATTCTAGCCAATGGAACAAGATCAGAAACTATTTTTTTATTTCATCCGTGTACATGAATCCCACTAACAGCAGTAAATTCCAGCAGAATGTCACATGTCTGCTGAGGGACTGGAGTGGGTCTCTAAGTATTTTTTACATTAATGTATTTTCACACAGTCTTTTCCTCCAAAACTGAGACAGTAAAAAACCTAATAGATACAAATAATAATGTTTGTTCAGAAAGGCAGGCACTAAACCTTTAACAAACAACGTCACTGTAACCCTTAAATAGTAATTGTATTGCCTAAGGCATCTGAAAAAGGATTCTAGTGTTCTTGCTATATTGTGTCAGGCAGATGCATCAATCAAACTCCATAATGGATTAAATTGGGAAATAGGGTACAGGGAATAAACAGTTCTAAAAAGAGGTGAAACTCTGTGACAAGCAGCCTTAACAGACCAATCTTGATTCTAAACATAGAAGCAATTTTAGGGCTCCTCTGGAGGCAAAGGACAATTATTGCCTAAACAAATAAACTAGTGTCTCAGTACCTCAGGCATTCGCTAAAGTTAGTTTGAAACACAGTTTTGAGATCTGACTAGTGGAGTTTCAGGGACTTTGTAGCTTGACCTATTAACTTTCATTGAACTGTATATGGACATCCTTTTAGATAATCCATAAACTAAACTGGAATAGAATGAGAAAACTGGAGTGTGTTATGATTTTAGCACCAATTCTGCTGCCAACAAAAATAACTAGGTCTTAACTAAGATTGAATATATGTCAGGCTCTGAATTTGAATCCACATGAACACTGCACACTTAAGGTTCTTAAGTTCAATAAAAGACCTGAGCTTCAGCTCCTATTTGGAGTGTTTATTTAAAGCTGTATGGCAAGCTGGCAGCAAATTTGACTGTTAAAAAAAAAAAAAGAAAAAAAAAAGGCTTATCTGGCCATTTATACTGTATTGTGCTGAGTGTCTCAGTGCCTTGTAGGTGAGCATGGAGCCCAGAGCCTACAGATTCGTGCTTGTATTCTTACTTGCACCAGGTACTGAATGGTATCATACTACAACAGAAGAAAAAAAGAGTTTCCCAAGAGTTTTTTCTCCATGGGCCATAGTTATTCAGACTCTGAGAACAATTTTAAATGTCACAAGGATTTAGGTTTCTCTGAAATAGTTTAGCCTCTGTTATAGCTTGTGGTTGAATTTTACTCATGCCCTCTCCCAAGATTAGCTGAAGTGATTTTCTGTAAGGATTAATCGAGATACAACATTCAAATAAACTGTTTAAGTGAATATAATCAACACAGTCCTCATGGCATTATGAATTTAATGAAGTCTTGAAGCTAATGCATAATCTCATTTATGTTGTATCACCATCCTATGACATTCCATCTAATGTGATTTTACTTCGAATGCAAAGCCACATCAGCACGTATTGTGGAGCGACTGCAGTGTTCTTGATGCAGTATCACATTACTGCAGTGGTATGATTTGGTGCTTTTGCATCTGAGAACAACCTGGCTGATAAGCAGCTTCTCAGTTCTGATGTTGTTCTTTATTAGATGAATTTAAAATAGCTCCCCAACTCACAGTGCAGCACCCTGTTTAAACATTTACATCTGCCTGAAAAGATGCTGCCCAGCCACATTGTAATATCATTTCCCATACATATAGCGTTATGTTTTGTGTGCACAAACATACAATACAGATTGAAAAACAGGACTGTTACCTTCCCTTTCTACCAACTGAAATGCAGATAGATTGCTTCTAGTAATTGAATTTTATTAGTCTTTGGATTTTTCTGATTTTTTATTTGCTAATTCAAGTGCAATGGTGTTTTCTTGGAGGTTTTCTTCTTCCTTCTTTGTGTTTGTTCTGGCATCAGTACCATGAACTCTGTATTTAGTTTTCTTAGCTACTTCCAGGGGTTATTCTGCCATTCAGTAGAGATGCTTCTATGTCTTACTGTCATTGTGTCATTGCAGTATTTTGTGTAATTCAAGGAATGCAAATTTCCTTTTATTTTATTTGCTTTCTTTTTACTTTCTGGTTCGGTTGGTTTTATTTTCTCAGTAGCATTGCTCTGACACTTCAGATCTACATCTCCTTACTAGTTGTTCTTCCTGTACATATGATCATAATTTCTCTGTCATTATTTTGGCAGCGTAAGATATATTAACATGACTTGACTGAGGGGACATCATTAATAGGAATGAGTACCCTTTCTGTACACATTCCTGTTGGATTTGCATTGAGTGAGTATACCTGTTCATCTTTAAAAAAAAAAAGAAAAAAAAGAAGAAAAAATATTAAATGTTTTTGTTTCTATTTTTTCAACTCTAGAAAATATTCACCCACATTAAAACTGGAAAAGATCACACTGTACTAGAATTACCGAGCAGTACAATACTCTAAGACTGGAAAAACCAGCCATACTAGATCCATGTAATGCCATATTCTGTCTCCAAATGTGACCAAAACCAGAACTCTGAAAAGAGTATGAAAATGGGCAAGTCTATGTGATATTTCGCCCAAGTACTTTCTCAGCCATTTGGGGCTTACCAAGCAGCTCAGTTCAAAAGATTTAAAATTTGTAATGGAGGGGAAATCCAAGTTTTCACACAAAAATTTTCCAGTATTCCATGCAATTTTTTCCATATTGTTATAAAAAATGTCTTTTAGTGCACTTTTGATATAATCACCTGTATTTAATTTTGTTAGAAATACAAAGAGAGAAAAGCCAGCAACGCAAGGTAATTTGTCTGTAGACTAAAACACCATTTACTTTAATAACCTATACTTTGGATGTTTTCTAAACTCCATTACTTATAAATGAGAAAATTTTTTGTTAGACAAAGTTTTGTCATATTAGAAAGTGGGTTTGGATGGTTTGGAGTTATTTCAAAATTAAGTTTTCACAAGTTGTTTTGACACTTCACAGAGCTTGAAGGTGCAAAGGCATGTAGCAACTGGAAAGGGAAAAGAGTTCACCTCGTGTGTAACCTCATGAGTTTTTTAAAGTCTTTTTAAGGGAAGTTAGGCTGGGTCTAATTTTATTCCTAGGAGTTTGTTCATCCCTAACATTACTTACTCGGTTGCAGCACAGAGAAGTGTTAAAGATCTACATGAATAGGTAGTATCATTGTATTCCTCTCCTATGTATAGGTTGTCTTTCCTTCTACGTGGACAGTATCTAATATTGTACTACCATCATGTGAAGTATTACTGCAGCAGGACAAAAAGTCTCCTATTACTTGGAAAGCGTGGAGCTAAGGAATGCATCATGAATTTAAAAGTTAGTTTTGGTGTGAATTTTGCTAAAGCATTCATACATCTGATGTGTGCTGATTCTTCTGATCAGTCATTTAATTGATCTGGCATGAAGAAGGTTAACATTTTCACCTAATCATGACCACTTAAATCTTTCATGCAGCTATGCAGAGCAAGCAGTCTGGGAAACCCTGTGGCAAAACTGTTGTCAGTGCCAGACTGATAAAGCATTTAGCATTTGTCAGTTACTAGAGACAAAGTGGATAATAGTATATAAATCAAGCACAATATTTTGGCTTGAAAAAACTCAATGGGATTAAGTTATATCACTTTTTTTTTTAAAAAAAATAACACTGTTATAGGGATTTTGACAGAGATTAAACAGAAAACCAGAAACTTTATCTCAAGCATTGTGATGTGTCTTTACACTTTATTTCAGAAGTATTAGGACTGTGTAAAGAACATATTTTTTTACAGTTGAATCCTGTCATTTCTCTTACACTCTTCCGTTCTTGAAAAATCTTGCAGTGGCTACTAAATGAAGTGGCAAATTGCATATATGCATTTAATGCATTTCTTTGAAGCGTCTTCATCTCCCATTTTTCTTTCAATTTCTGTTGTAATTTCTGAAACACTTCCAAACTTCCTGACAAGTCCTGAATATCATCAGATTGATCATTCTGGTTTTTACTTATTTTTTAAACTAGTTTTCTGACCATCAGTCTCACACATTAGTGTGAATCTGTCCATTACAAGCAATGAATTGTGGATTATTTGCTTAGTTGAGCAGAAGACCCACACTGCACAAAGAAACTGGCTGATGGTGCACTGTGGACTTGTATTTTATTCACAAACCTCTTTCCAATCCTAGAAACTTTGCCTATATACCACTCAGCCGATGTCTGTGCAGAAGTGCAAAGGCATGCCTCTCACTTCTTTTACAGGTAGTGACTACAGGGACATTTTCTCCTTTTGCAATCATTACTGTTTTAACGTGTCTACCAAAGACAATGCAGTTTAGGAAATGCCTCCACCTGTATCTACAGGCACCAAGTTAGCTATGGAATGGAAGAGACCCCCTGTTCCCTCGGTAGGTACATTCTTGCCATGGTTACGCACTGGGTGGCCAGGGACCACCCACTGCAAAGGGCAAGCAGGAAGGATTCAGCAGAAAGGATGAAAAAAGAAAGAACTGCTAAAAGATGGTAATTTTCTTCACCTTGTCTACAAAACTTTTTTCTCCTGGTAGCCTGTGCAGTCTCTCCCACCCCCACCTTCTGCAGCAAAGGAAGCAGAAGTCCTATGGGTATGGGAAGGGAGTTCAGAAACATGTGGCAAGCGGAGGAGCTGAGTACCCAGACCCCTCGTTTCATGCCGGAATCGGTACCTGAGCTGGAGGTGAGGATTATCGTCAGGGCACTGCATGGGCTGGGGGATCCCGGGGGGGCATCAGGGCAGGGCCTGGCAGCCAGGACTCATCCCACCACCCCAGCAAGGAGCAGAGCAGCCAGGGAACCCTGGGGCAGCCCCAGCCCTGGGCACCTCCCTGGGGATAGGGATGGGCCGAGGCCGGGCCGGGCCATCGGCCTGCGGGGCTGGGGAGAGCTGGAGACCAACACCGCTGCGGTGCTGCTGGGAACCGGGACTGATGGCTCTGGGGAGGCAAAATGGGGTCCTGGGCCCTGGGCAGGTGGGGCAGGTTCCAGGGAGGCCGGGAAGGGACAGTCGGTGCTGTTGGTGCCCTCAGGGACGTCACAGTTACGTTGCCCCTTACCACTTGCAAGTAACTAACTTTCACTTCACATCCCTGGCCCTTCCCATCAAATCCTGCTTCTATTCAACTTCTTTTTCCTCTTTTCTGCTGCCCTTGTCCTGCTACCTTCTCAACTACACCCAATTTCTAGTCCCTGGACTTCTTTTCCCACTTTTCTTGCTCCCTTCTTCCTCATTTTTATCCAGTCATCATGCCCCTGTCTTTCATTCCTTCATTCACCTCTCCCACCCCAGGTCCCCACAAATGATGCCAGAGAAAACCCCCACAGGATCTGGGAAATCAAAGTAGGAGCATTGACAATACATGCTCACTTGCTTTGGTGTTCTTCAGTCTTTTTTGATCCCCTAAATATTTTCCATTGTTTGTACAGACGGACCTGGCTAACAACTTTAATCCTATTGTCAAAGAGCTGTAGTATTTTTCTCAATTCAGTCATCTCTTACAAATTACTCAAGGCACAGTCACTCCTCTGTCAGCTTATCTGGAGAGGCTTGGCTCTCTCAGGCTATGTTCACATTAGCAAGTAGTAGAGATCAAACAGAAATGGAGCTGAGGATCGAGGTATTTAACACGTACACTGTTTGTGCAAGTTTATTTCAGACTAGATCTAACCTAGGAAGTGAGGAGAGTCCTGGAAGAGTTGGGAACCTCTCCTCCAAGGAAGCACAGACACTTCCCTTCATCCACTATAATGGCTCATGCCACTTTCAAACTCTGTCTTCATTGTAAGGGGAAAAAAATGCTTGAAACATTAGCTGTACTTCAACAGTGGAAGAAGAAAGCACCCCACTCCTGAGTCCTCCCATTCATCTGAGTGTTAAGAAGCCTAAAATTTCTCCTGAACCCTGGGTCAAAAAGGGACCAAACCCCACTGCCTTTCCCTCCTTAAGAGACAGAAGATTGGGGATGGAGGTGTTAATTGAGGGCAGGCAGATTGGGAATTAGTGCAAGCGCTTGAGAAAGCTCTGAAGGGCTGTGCACTGTGGTGAGAAAGTGGTTCCTTACCTCTGCCTGATCCCAGCTTCCACCATATGCTCTCATTTTCTAGATATCTGACTTGAGTGTCTGAGGTCCCCTGTGCTGAAGTGGTAAGTACTCACAACTGCTCCTGAAGCTGATGGGAGTTTGTCTTTGAAGGTGCAAGCTTCAGTGAATGTTACTTTCCCTACCTTAAAAAATGGGGAGAACTTCGGCTAGGTTCTTATATGCAGCAGCTGTCTATATGTTTTTCTTAAAATCAAATACCTGAGAACCAAAATATTTTAGTTTGCATAGCCAGCCACAATATCTTAAAGGAACTGTATTTTTATTTTCTCCCCACTTACTTAACACCTCTTCATGGGCTGAACTCTCCAGCCAGGCTCCGTGTTCTTCAACACTGTAATCAGGGAGTGTGTAAAAAAGCAACCTCTTCTTACTGCTGTTGTTTGGCTTAGAAAGCCTGTGCTACAGAGGAAGATGGGAATATTAAGATTATGAACTACAGCTGCCTGAGGTAGTACAGTAGTATTTCATTACTGAAGTATTTTAATTGCGAGCCAAAATATTTCAGATTTTGTTTACTTTAGAAGTTGAAATTTTCCACTGTTTAATTTCCCTAAATAGCTTTAATGCTATGCAGTCTGAAAATGGTCCTAGAATCTCATGCTGGACATCCAAAATTAATGAAGCTGTTTTTTCTTATTGTCCCATGTTACTGGTGTTAACAATAGACATAATAATAAAACATCACCATTAAGAAGAGTTCTGAAATTAAATGAATGTTAAAGCATCTGATACAAGAGTAAAAACTTTTTCAAAAACAGTTGTAAAATAGGAATGTGTTCAAATAGGATTGCTGGAGGATCATAATTCTGAAGTTAAACAGGATTTTGGTTGGAATTTATGTCAGTATTTAATTTACTAAAACGTTGAGTTCATACTACAGACATTAGAATTTTGTAAAGCTGCTGTAAGAGCATTACAAATTGAAATCAAGTACTACCTCTGAAAACATTGTACAGCATCTTTATTCATGACCTCTCTTTTTAGTAATCATAAACACAGTTTTCAACGTGCTTCTTGTACCAGAATACAATTGTTCTTCACATATACAATACCACAGTATTTTCTAACAATCTGTGACCTTTGGCAAGCTTATACCTGGATTTCACTGTTTTCAAGGTGGTGGTGGGGAGGAAGAAGTATTCTTACCAATTACAGTCTTCAGCCTTTTTTGATGCTGCCAGGTCAGAAATATTCACCCATGGCTCTTCTTTAGGATGCTAATCCTTCCATGCTGATGCACTCTCAGGTTTGGATTGCACAGGCAATCAATCACATTGCATTCCTACGAGCTTATGGGCAGTGTTATACCTGCTCATATGCAAGCAATGTAACCCACCCAAGATACCCCTGGTGACTCAGGAACCTTAAAGTTTGATGATGACATAACTCTCAGCTCTGGAAACATCCCTGTTTTTAATAGTGGCACAGGCTTGTCTATTACCGTGGCATATTAATGACATGTATTGCTTTCTCAGAATTGCCTTAAACAGGTCTGTAAGGGATCTTTACTGTATGTGTTTACAGTCCTTGCTCCTTGTCAATTGGAGGAGACACTACGGCTTAGTAGGCTCATGCACAGATTTTATAGGATGTCAGAACAAAATGATTTTTTATTGAGGAAAGGTCAAACAAGTTGTGCTTTTTGTTGTGTCACACTAAACAATATAAGAAGCATGTTAAAAAAGCTCAGGGCTCTCACTAGAAGGCAAAGGCTATGAGAAATGATTTAAAGCTACATTATCCTGTTTCTAATTCCTTCTCTTTCTTCCTGCGGAAATGTAATTGCAAGAGGCTGGGAGAAGGGATTGGAGCATTGGCTTCTATGTCAGCCTTGAAGAGAGTCATAAAGTCTCTTTTATGGGTTTCTCTCTAGCCTAGTTCTACTTTTCCAAATTAGAGGAGACAATATGACAATCTTAGCTAGCTCTGATCTTACATCTTAATTTGCAAACTCAGCAGCAATATCAGTGCCCAACGTTAGTGGATATGAAGAAATATTTTTGAATTTAAACAGTTTTCCATTGACCTCCAGTAAAGGCCCTTTTTACAATTGTCTGCACATTGTTTTAAAGACCTCCTCCCCCCCCAGATTTAATAGGTTTTGATAATAAATATTCTGGATATCTAATGTTTGTCTCAGTTAAGATGTCTGTTAGATCCTAGATATAGAATTCAAATACGCAGCTGGAAGATTCAAACAATAAATTAATTGTGCTGAAATTTCTTCAAATGGAGCACAGCAAACATAGATGTGAGAAATATATAATTCTGTGAAGCAGTTGAAGATTTTTTCTTCATACTAATCTGGTGAGGACTGGCTTAGATTGTTTAATGTATTTTGAATATTTTTAAACTAATGTAATTATCTATAAAACCCCAACAACCTTACAGTACCCTCTATCATCTATTCCTTCACATTTCTTGGCATCGCTTAATAAAATACTTGAAGCTCCAGCATTCTGCTGCTGCTGCTGTTGGTGTACCTTGGTCATGACCTGGAAGGACCACCCACTCCTGTAAGAGAGAGGGTAAGTCTGTCTCTATGCTAACTTGATTTTAGACCTCCTTTGAAGAAAAAGTATGTGTATCCTTCAGCCAGCTTCAGTCTGGGCTGAGCTACTTCTGTGATGCAAGTTTTGGTCTGCAGAAGCCATTTATAGCTATGTGCATAAGGCAGAGGGGGTTTTTGTGTGTGTACGTGTGAAGGAGAAGGGAAACTTTTATTGGTACTATTGATACTGTTTCTTTTCGACTTGAAGAACACCCAGATATTTTGCTACTTATATTTGAAAAAATGTCCAAGAAAAATAAAAGCATTAATATTAGCCAAAATTAATCTTTAGTTAATGAGATGTGATTGATCACTTTGAAAGGAAGAAAGTTATATCCTATGACATATAAATCTAAATGTACTGGTTAAAGATCTAAATCATTTTATTTGCCACAGAAGAAGCACTTGTAATTAGGAACGAAAAATGCAGTAAGCCAATGAAGAGAAAATAAATTTCTTGAAGTGATTTTGCAAATCACAGTTAATTGAGCCACAAACAAAGCAGCAAATAAAGGAAATAATGTGGTAATTGGAACCCTCATCCCTTATTGGCATACATTATGGGTTGCTATCTTTTAGCAGTATTAAATCATTGCATGTGAATGTTGCCAAAAAAACTCTTCATTTCCTTTTAGTGACTTCTTACTGCCCTCAGTTGAAGTTTAATAGAAAAGGAAGGACATGATGTAGTTTTAATGACAGGAAACCCATGGCTTCCAAATGAATAAATTCCATCACTGGCTGCCACAAAGTGTGCTAATTATTTCCTTTGATAAATTAAAAGCCGTAAAAGTCCAAAGTATATAGCATGTGGTTTACAGTTATAGTCTGCCTGTCTGCATTATTGAAAGTTCATATAAACCTCATTATTTTAATTTAATAAACATTATAATTATTTTTTACACCAGTAGGCTGTATAGAAAGCATATGTCGAAGACAAACTTGTCTGACAGAAGGGTAAATAGCCCACAAACTGAACAAGCAAAGAACACGATGTGTCATGCTGTGATAGCTCAGGTTTTTTATGATAATTTCGAATGAGCAGATGCTTATTTTTTTAGCTTTATAAACAAGAGACTAGTGACTATCTTTATCCTGTAAATAAGTATTTCATTCTGTAAAGTGTGCTTGATGATTGATACAGTTGCTTTTGTTTTAGAACAGAGGCTGAGAAAATTTGGGAAAAATTTAGGGAAATGGAGATTTTATAATAAACATTGCAAGGCAAAAAGAAAAAAAAATCCTGTTCTATCTGAAGGAATGAAACAGATATCCAACAGTGATGTAAATAACCAGAGTTGGGTGATTTGGTTTGGTTTGGTTTTGTGTGTGTGTGTGTGTGTGTGTGTGTGCAAAAAAGACCGTCTCCAGTGAGGGCCTGAATATTTTTAATGACTATTGTACTAATGACATTAAGGTCTGCTCAGTACCTCATGGGACTAGACCTTATCCTTAATAAAAAAAAAAAAAAAAAAAAAGACGACGACTGGGGAATAAGAAGAAAAAAACAGTTATGGAAGTTCATCTAAACCTAAAATGTTTTAAAAGGCAAATACTTTACTTTCAGGTTAGCCAGACAATCCAGTAAAAGAAATCTGTTACAGTGACAAATCTTTTGCTGTGTCCTTATCTAATGCACCTGAGTCCAACTGTAAACTTACTCAAATGCACTTTTAGAATAAAAAAAAGAATGTAGCTGGACTGCATGACTAATTTTGCTGATTGTATTCATTCAGTAATGAGACTAGGAGTTTCTGGAGACATGAGACAGTAACAGTGTACCAGAACAGAAGGCGTAGGTTGACACAGCAGATATCGGGAACCAGCAGGAAGATGAAAAGAACTAGGTCTGGCAGAACCAGGAACAGGCAAAAGACAGGCAAATCATTTTGCCTTCTTAAATTTAAAATGCATTTTATTGAAAGCAATCACAGATACTGATTAAAATTACAGGAATTGGAGCATGTAGTGTTTTTCCACGGTATCTGACCAAATGTGTTGCAGAGGTGGGTATGCACAGAGATCTGTGTCTTTCTGTTGGGGAGCTGCAGCTCCCAAATGACTGGATCAAAGTGTCTCATCAAATGGGTAATGCTACAGCTCATAACAGAGAGCTGCTTTGTTCTGCCTGTTGGACTATGTTGTCCCCCTATCACAAATCAAATCCTATTAAGCAATACAAATGTACAGCTGATCTGACTTGCTTGTGCTGGAGAGCAGCTTTCCTGCAAATATATAGGGAATATAGAGACCACTTGCTATGTATGTCTATCACCAATTAGTTTAGTAGTTCAGTGTAAATCTAAGGTTGTACTTCCCTTGTTCTTAGAAGCATATGCCTAGACTTTATGAAGCAAATTCAGACTTGCATGTGCTACAGGACTGAAGTCAGTGGAATTGGATCTCGTTGCAATGATGTTGACTTGGTGCTATAATGACTTGATGTATCAGCTAGAACTTGTCAGTTTTAGAGTGACTGACACTGTGCCATGTTATGGGGAAATGTGTTATTCTTTGGAATAAAAAAAAAAGAAAGAAAAAAAAGTACCTGACTTTATAACAAAGTACCTGAGAATTTCTGAGAGATATTATTCTGTCTTTTGGTGAACTGAAATAGAAACATATTTTAATTTTTTTTTTTTTATGTGCCATACCAGCACTTTTCTGTCATTTCATTGTTACACAGTAACATGAAAAATGATTTTGAGGGAAATAGATTGGGTAAGAAGTTTTCTGAATCTTTTTAGCTGAAAGGGAGGTTGAAATAGAACAGGGGGAGGTGTTTTAATATTCTTGCAGAAGTAATTGGTGTTGCAAGGAAATGTAGGAGGGTGAATTCTTCCACATTGCAACATACTGCAGCCTCAGGAGTACTGAAATATACCGTACATTCTAGTTGAAGTATACTTAATTGCAAAGAGTTAAATAAAGTCAATTGAAAATGCCAAGTCTGTAGTAATGCTTGCAAGAATGTCACCTTGAAGAAGGGCACACTCCCTTTATGTTTAGATGTCACTACTCCTCTTTAATAACAAACCTATGAAAAAGAGAATAAACGGCTATAAATAGCATAGTAAGGTTAAATCAAGTACAAAATAAAAATATGATAGTAAACTGCAGCAAGATTCTAGTGTACAAATGACTGTTGTCTAACAATTAAGGGACTTGTCACAGACATGTTTTGTCTGTTGCATGAAATTTGGGAGAGTCATGGTAGTACTTCTTTATTTTTGGTTATAAAGACATATATATTAGTGCCTGCTTGGAAAATACAAACACACTTCGACCGTGCAAAGGAATTCTGTTTCTTTGCTCTTCCTTTTTCTTTTTTTCATCCTTTTTTTTTTAATTAATGGGAGGAAGACAAGATTACTGCTTCTTTAGAGATTATTTGCTTCATTGATTTTTCCTTCTGTAGTCATAACAAATCTGCCTGTAAGCTGAAAATGACTTGCATAACAGCTAACTATGATTATTTTCATAGTATTTTACTTGGAAGAATAATTAACTTTTTTTTAACACTGTTGTGAAACTAGCTATAGACACCAAAATATATTGTAAGAGCTTTCTATAAAATACTAGTGGGACTTAAACACCTGATTAATATTAGCAACATGGAGTAGAAATATTTTGTTTTAAAGAGTTTCATTATCTCTTTACTATTTCTTCTCATAGTTGTTCTTCAGAGAGTGGTGTGTATTTTGTGTCTTAAATTTTATAGGCATTGATTTTTATCTTTGATAATACATTATTATATTTAGAGAGAGCTATGTGAACAGCATTTGCACCACGCGCAGAAAAACTGTTGTTTGTAAGCTGTGTGGAAATATAAGCCAAATCAAGGCTTCTGCGCAGTCTTGTAGTTCAAAGGCAATTGTGATGGACGTTATATTTAAGGAGCAGATAGAAGGGCAAAGACAGGTTTGCTGTGAAAATCTTTCCATCTTACTGTTTGTCAGAGGTTAAGAAGGCCCTAAGGGAGCTGGACAGGACTATGATCAAATGTGAAGTCTGTCACTTGCTGGCTTTTCAGTCAAAAGCAAATAGGAATTACCTCTCTGTGAAAAGTTATTTCAGTTGACTATAGGAAACAGAAGGAGGAGGGGCTGTGGTTTCTTTCTATACCTGCAGGAGGTCAATGTAAGTGACAGTGATGAAATTCTCTCCTTGATTTTTCTGGGCTGTTTACAGCTCATGTAGTACGACACCACAGCATGTGTGAGTGAATATGTGACACAAGATCTCTCTGATGTTCTGAGGTAGTATAAATGCATGTTCAAATGTTTTCTTTTGTTTAGGCACTAGAAGAGTTCTTGATTTAAAGGTTGTAAATCAAACGCTCTGCCATACTCTAAACATGTCACTGGCATTCCCTGGAGAGTAGGTTGGGGCTTCTTGGTTTCAGGTCAGGAGGAAGCAGCAATTTTTTTCTGGGCAGTGTGACTACTGCTGCTCTATCCAGGGAGCACAGAGCAGGGAGATGGTGAGACTCTGGTGTGTTTTGTGACACAGGTCCACCTTCAAATCACAGTGCATAGTTACCTTGTGATTAACTCATCCTGTGTATCTTATTTTCTAGTCATCTGTAATTTTGGGGAAAGAGATGTTAATTTTTAATGGGGATTGTGGTATTCCTGCTTCATACCAACAGTGGTCCACTTGAACTACGGACATCTTCTGAGTAATCTGAATACCACTTATCTAAATCCTGTATCATACCAGTAGTGAGGCTGTGTTAGCACAGGAGCTCCGCGGTCATCCTGACACCCAGTTTAAGTGAACCAAGACTTAGGACCTGCCTGTATGTCCAGCCAAGCCCCATCCTGCAGCAGGGCAGCAGGGTTCCTGGAGACCCCTTTGAGCTAGTGCGTTTCCCCTCCCCTCAGTTTTCTGAGGGAGGTGGTGCACGGGACCCAGTCCTAGGAAACTCTTTATGTGCAGCTCGTAAAGATTAGACAGCTTTACACCGTGGCTTTTTTTTTCTGGGATTCTTTACCAGTAATTTTTCCTGAGAATTTGTTAGTGGTCTACTTATGAAGAGAATCTAATTCACCATCTGACTGGGATCTATGCAAAATGGCTGAGGCTCAGGAAGAGAAGGTTATTTTTAAGTTGGTCTTCATGCATTATTGCTGATTGGCAGAATAGGATGTATAGTTAGCACACTATTTTCTCATTTCCAGATGCCACGGCCAGCCCAGGCTGGTGCAAAGCTGTAGATGTAATTACCAGTAGAAAAGTGTTAGATGGTTGCCTTTGTTGAAACATGGGGTTTCTTATTGTCACAAACATTTTATCTGCTTTTATCTGGTTTCTGTCCCCATCAAGTGAATGAGCTACAATAATATTATGCTATGATATATAATGTTTCCGTTGCCATGAGGTGGAAAAGTAAGAGGGTTAAATATCAAATGGTTTGCTTGAAGCTCTAATTTGAAATCCCATCAGGGTCACTTGTTTACTAGCACTAATAGTTAACTAGTGCACAGCCTTTAAATTACTGCTTATTACAGCAGTGCTGTTCACACCACTGTGCTTAAGGACCTGTCAGCATTTCCAGTGGAAAACTCTGTTTTCAAAGGCTTATGACTTTGTCATGAATATTTGCTCTGAAACTTGCCAAATGTCATCTCAGGCTAGAAACAGATTATTTCCTTTATTGGAGACTGCTTGACTTGAGTGGGGAATAAATCAACTTCAAATTATTTTGAACATAAGAATTGCTGACTGAAATGTTTTCCCACCACAATACACTACTGTAGTTAAAATAATGTAAATGAGGAGGGTTCTGTGACTCTGGGCTAATGAAGGGGCAATGCAGTGAAAAAAATGAACGTAAAAGTACATTAATTTGTTGTAGCTTCTCAGTGAGTAACTACGCATTGCCAAATTTCTCTAGCTTTTGCAAAATATTGTCAAGGCTTTGGCCATTAAAACTCAGATTTTCTTCAGTGCTTTGATACTTCAATTTACTCCTTTATACTGACCTTTTTATTCCCATCTATTTAATCTAACTACACTCGAACTGAGGTGACTTGAGTTTGATTCTTAGCTGTCCATAGATATTTTTGTAGCCTCAGACATGTAATGCAAACTTGTGTCTCATTGCCCTATCAATAATGCTACCCGCAGCTACCTTCCAACCCCTAGGGTCTGGTCAGATGCCAAGGAGGCAAGAGCTGCTTCGAGACCTCAGCTTCAGTGCTGTAAATGGTACTCACAAGCCTCAAATTGGAGCAGTGTTATTTTTGGGGAATTTCCTCTTGCCTTTCAGAAAACAAACACTTCTTTATGCTTTTCTTTGCTACTGATCAGTATTCAAGGAATATTTTTTTCTCCAGAACACAACTCAGAGCTTTTAATGGTGAATTGCTTTATGAAGGAACAGCTTTCATCTTTTCTGTTGACATGGTGGAGGACTTTTCTTTCCTTCTTTATTTTTGCTTTTATTTCTTAATTTTCCTTGAACCGTAAATGTACCTAGACTCCAAAGTCTTAAACTTTGCTAAATTTTGTTGACTTTTTTTTCAGTTTGAGTTACCTGAATATTTCATGAATCAATTTAGAGTCTTCCTTGATGCCAGGTGTTACACTGTACTAAAACTGGGGAGATAACAGCTTCAAAATTTCAAACGTCTTTATTTTTTTTTTTTTTTTTTTTTAAAGTACTGCTTTGATAAAACTGGTATTTTCAAAACTCACACATTGTGCTCAAGCACATGTACAAAGATTACTGTTTTGGAGATTTCAATGCACATATTTGAGAAATCTGTAAATCTACATGTCAGGAAATACTAAGCATGCAGCAGTCCCGTATGGTTAGCTTCAGCTCCATAGTTTGGGATGTATTTTCTCCTGGCTAGCCTTCAGGTTTCGAGGTACAGTATTTCCATAGCACTATTGTTCATGCTTGCTTGTTCACAGCTACACTGTGTCCTATTCAGCATGCTTATATCTCTTGCTCTCAGCTTGTAGATGTTAGCTAGGGAAAAAGATGCATGTGCTAATAGATTATTATTCTTGGAGAAAAAAATACAAGCAATACAAGTATAAATTTCACCAAAATGTGTTTTATTTATAAAGGGAGAGGACATAATGCAAGTAAATATAATTTTATCTCTGTATTTTGCAAAGGATTTAAAGATATCACTGGAATAAATATGCATGCGACTGCACCAAATAATCACTCAGAAAGTTGGGTGAAACCACAGTGTGAAACAAGGCCTAGGGGAAAGTAAATATGGCAGCTTTAAAATTAGTTTTGAGATCTGATAGGAACTGGTATATAAACTAAGGAAAAGCAAGGTCAGATTCAAAAAGGGGGAGTAAGAAAAGACTGAGCTAGCAGGCGCATAGCCCTGAATATGTTGGTTTTTTTGATGTTAGGGTCACTGCAGCAGCAGGAACATAAGTGAGCAGATTTCAAGAGCTATCTATTATTTTTCATGCAATAAGATATGCAAGAAATAGACAGTAGGTGGGAAATGCACAATTGTTCTTCCAGGTTATCCATTCAATCTTTAAACTGAACAGGGATACTCCATGCTTGTAGTAAATGGTAGCTTTCAGCCACCAGGCTTATTGTGGATCAAATGTACAGTGATTAAAGCTGAAAAGCAGAATAAAAATTAATTGCAGTAATGTTGCAATGGAAGCTTAAAAGGAGAGGGTGAAAGAGCATTTGAAGGTAAAGATGCTCTGAAGTGTCAGGGCTATCAGTGAAGAAGTCTATTGTTCATCAATAGTATAAGCTAGGATTACAGGAATATTATTTTAACCCCTTGGCTTTGCCATGAACATCTGTGTAGAATTCATCCACTGGGCTTCTGAACACATCATGCACACTCATGTCTCCACTGATCTGAGTGCAATGCTAACAACGTTGATTCATTGTTGTGGTGATTATGCTCAACGCAGAAAAAAATTAACCTTGAAAACCAGTAAATTTACTTTCCTTCGAAATCTTTGTACCACATGCAGATGTTAATTATTTCCTATACTGTTTCTGTCGTTTAGGTGAAGGATCCATGTGTGCCTTCCATGACCCCAACTAGGTTGTTAGCTGCAACAGAGAAACAGGACTTCAGAGGGAGTTGCTAACCTTCACTGAATAGCCTGTCAGCCAGAGAATGATACAGAGCACCTTCAAAAGGTCCCCTAAGTAATGAGCACTAAGGAGGTTTATAATGGGCCCATCATTAGCTCCAGCTAATATTTTGACCTAATGCCCACATATACTACAGGTGTCATGCAGGGCCACCATAGGATTAATCTGCAGGATATTTTGTGGCTATATGATGACAACACATTTCTTCAGCATGTTTCCCGACTTGTAAGCCTTTATAATTTTATATAATGCAAGTAAATTACGACCTCTTGCATATATTTTTTAATTCTTTCCTCAAGCTCAGTCACCCACAGTGACCAATGAATCAAGTACATAGCCACGCAAACCAGAAAAATAAATGGCAATGCATTAAAAGCTTACCCTCTAACAAGAATGTAACAAAATGTAAGTACAGCTATTAGGATAAGTTGTCCTTCCTCCTTTTATGTGTTCTTTCCTTCAACTGATCTTTTCTTTTTTTTTCCAAATCCTGGTACCACTTACAATTTTGAAAAGGATGAAGACTTGTGCACTCCGCTTCCGTGTGCATTTTTTTGGGTCTCCTGTAAACTCACCCCTGCCTTCCATGGAGATCTTACTTTCATGATAAATAATTTCTTTTGGTCTTTCCATTCGTGTGTCTGTTTTCCACTTTATCAAACTTATTCACTTACTCACTCAAGATGTTGGACATTCTTGCCTTCTTACTTGATGGTTAAGGATCCTAATCTTTGTAGTTGTTAAGGATTCACCTTCTCAGAAGTTACAGCTTTCCTTGCTTTTTTATTGGTAGTTTCTTTGCATCACTTCCTAAAGAATGGCAGTCACTTTTTAAGCTGAACTGAGCAAATGTTAGTATTATTCATATTTCTCAACCAGATTCAGGGACAAATTCATCTGACTCTATTTGTCTGCACTCCTCTCTGCATGGTGTAGACAGTTACATTTTATTAACCTGTGCAGTCAGACTGCTGAGTGAATTTCATATGACTGTAATCTGGCAGTCATATTGTAGAATACATTAATTATAAAAAGAAAATTCATACAGTTTTTGCCCAGTAATACCAAAGAGGCATCAGAAGTTTATGGTCAGCACATTTAGTAATAGGATATTTAATATAAGAGGGAGGCAATATTTGACTGATAAGTGCCTACTTTTAAATTCTTGCACACACACAAAACAAACTCCAATAAGATTTTGTATTCTTGTATCACTTAAATTAAAAACATGTGCACCCAAAATGCTAGGTGTTATTTAAACTTACAAAGATGAAGAAAAAGAGAATTTGCACTCACGGTCCAACAGTTAATTAAAGTAAAAACATCTAATAAGATGGTAAAAACACATGTTCTTAAAAATGACACAAATAGAGCTAAAATTTCAACTTAGCTTATAAATGGAAAGCTTATTCTCAGATTCATTCAAATGCAGAGTGCAGGCTATATATTTGTGTGTGCAGTCACAGAGAATTTTTTGCTTTAAGTAACTGTAGAAGAACACAAGTTGCTTTTTTCTCTATGCAGGAACTTGTTAAGACACAAGTACAGAGTTCATGAACAAATGTTAGATGTCGGTTTAAAATCACTATTACCAAAGCTTACTGTATTTCTGAATACCTTTATAATCAACATTCAGGTTAGCTGTGCACATTTCATGTTGAAATACCTGTTAGAAATGGATTCTGCATAGCTCTGACAATTTAGATAACTTATTAAAAGCCCTATTATTTTCAGGAGTTGGATCATGTTAAACTCTAAAAGGCCATTGCAAATAATTTCATTCATTGAGAGACAGCACTTATCAGAGAAGAGAAAAGAAAGTATTTTGGATGACATTTAACTTGACTTCATTTGGGCACGAGACCTTGAAATTCTCATAAGGGCTTACTGAGTACAAATTAATGTTTTGTTAGTGTTTTCTTTTTTTTTTTTTTTTCCTCCTTTCTCAATTGAGTTATTTTCAGGGGCATTCAAGCACTCTCAGTGCAGTCTTTTTTCCTTAAAAAAAAAAAAAAAAAATCAAAAGAATGAAAACTTTTCTTGAGACCAAGCTATTCAGTGCTTAAAATGATAAAATCTGGTCAATCCATGTTTGTTGTTTTTTTCTCTATAGCCACTAAAAATAAATCCTTCAGGAGAACATTTCTTTAGCTCACTTTTTCATTATTTCCAGAGGCAAAAGCTGGCAAGGCAATTTATAATTCAATTTTTGCTAAATCCGCAACACCTAATATATATGTCAGGCATTTCAACGGCAGGGTACTTTGGGGATAGGTGATAAATTGTACTGATTATAAGTGCAAGCTGTTCTTCCAAAACATCATATCAAAAAGAAGGCAAGTATTATTAGGAGAATGTAATGTATCTTTAGAATGTCCAGAAACATAAGAGATAATCACTTCATGTGAATATATTCTCCCTTGAGTTTTACAGCTCAATATTAAGGTCTTACCATGTTTTTGATAGCACTCATCTGGAGGGAGGGACCATCATGGGTTTGTAGTCTTTCAGCAGCCACATAGCTCTTAGGCCGGCAGTAATTCATTTCTCCCAAAAAAGGGCTTACTATGAAAACTGAAACATGGTCATAATAATTTTCTGACTATGTTGGGTTATGTGAAAAGTATAAATATTATTTTATAATATAATCTCCCCTGATCTTTTAAACATCCTTTCTGTGTTTCCATGCATTTTCCTGTAAGATACACATGACTTTAACTGTTTATCAATACTTCTGAGCAAAACCAAAAAAGTTCTTCGGATTCATCTTGATTGTCAAACTAATGTGAAAATAAGGAAAAAGACACTATGTCTTGGGATCTTGTCTCTTAGTTTCTGCTTTTTTTAAACCAAAAATCTGTTAATCTTCAAAGATGAGATTGAAATATCAGCTACAAATAGTTAGAACTAAAAAGTATGCAAATGAAACTGTAGAGTTGAGATTTGCTGGAGTGATGCAAACCTTTTCACCTTTATGTCATTGGTCTGAATTTAGCTTGGCTGATTTTGACTTGGCTGCTCATCAGGTGCTCCTTGTTTGTCTTGCCAACCATAATCTGTACCCTGCTTATACTCTGAGGAACTGACTGGTTTTGTGACCATGGTATTGATTTAGGACCCATCCTATACTATCATCCTGTTTTAGGCATATTTCCTTCTCTTTAGCATCTCAGGAAATTATTTTCTTGCTTTAAGGTCAGGAACCCTGATTAATTTTTCTAAAACAGATAAAATTCAGCTTAAAGGCAAGAAAACAAAATTACAAAATTTTTGCACATCCAAGATTGAGTGTCAGTAATAAAAGCAATAAGGCTTAGAGTAGAAAAGAACAGTTCCAACAACTCCTGTTCTATCCAGCTTCTATTTGTCTGCTGCTTTTATTTCTCAGTTTCTTCCAAATTGTGTCCTAAGCCTTCTCAGAAATTCTCCTTATTGTGGATAATGTCGGAAATGTTTTGTATGTTCAAGTCAGTATTCCAGGCGGTAAAAACCACTCTCTGCCAAAATGCTTTTCAATCAAATTTTTCTACCAGAATTTCCATTTTGCTTTGCATCTACAATTTAATCCAGTCTTTGCGGAAGAAGGAAGATTTTCACTGTAAAATAAAAGCCCCCTCTCAGTTACTACCAGCTGAAAAAAAAAAAAAAAATTAAACTTCTCAACAGTACGTTTCAAAATTTTGAAAATATCAATTTTCTTTCACACTTCTAATGAAAACATTGAATAGCTTTTTGTACACTTTAGTCAGTATTACCTGATTCAATGACCCCACTTTTAAACTGAGTCTTGCATGAAAGAATACAGCAGTGAAAATGAGGATTGAAAGTGGATAACGGAAAAACCATTGCCTCCTGAAAGAGACTTTCAGATCAGCAACTTAAGGGACCTGAGTACACAGAAGATTTTTTTTCTTTTCTCTCTTTTGCATCAATCCCCCCCCCCCAAACTCTTAGTTTTGTCCCTTTTGTATCACCTAAACTCATTTAATGAAGAAGATGAACAAAAGCAGAAAACAAATGATCACTCATGAAGCAGACCAGCTTAGTGTGCACGCTTGTCTGAAAGACTGATGAGATAATACCTGCAAAAGAATGGTCTGCTCTGACAGGAAAAGGAGAACCAATGTATCCAGAACACCCAATAGCTCATCTGGCAGTAAACGAGAGGTCAAAATGTCAATCTTCCAGTCCTGCCCCTTGCGGTGTTAGAAACCTATTAAAGAAGTCCTAACATCTATTCAATAGCATTATAGGCATTCTTATAGCATGATTGGGAAATTAAAAATAGGTGAAAGTATGGATAGCAAAGAGGTACTCTCAAAGGAAAAATGAAACAAAGTTGGAGAAAGATTGAAAAATACACTGCAAAAAAGTCAGTGAGAAATAGAGAATCTCTGGCAAGAGGCCAGGAAAGAGATGCTTGAAGATATTTGAAGAAATAGCAAAGAATAAAATAAGGAAGAATAATGAAGGTGTTTGCCCCCTTATTTCAGTCTTTCCTTCTGAGACTCAAAAATAATTCCTTAAAAAAATGTGGATAAGTGTAGTTGAGAATTGCCTGCTCATGATTGATGATACCAGGCAGGCACGGTTTCTGTTTGGATACATTTCTTGGGCACAGAAGGACACTGTGTTATAATACCCTGCTAGATAAAGACATGCTGAAATTCGTAAGGCTGTTAGTTGAACCTAATCTCACACTGGCAAAAGCTGTTACTACAGCAAGCCAGATTGAATCAGCTATTAATAATGCAAAGATGTCACTGCTTCCCAAAAGAGATTCTTAGCACAGCTTGTAGGAGAGATTAATATTATTCACGTTATTAGAAGCAGACCTAAAGAGGGACATTGTCTACTGTATGAGTAGGAAGGTTTTTGTTTTTTCTGAAGAGCCTTTGAAAGAGCAAAGAAAGGATCCAGACTAGAGGAGTTAAACCATCCTGTATTTTGTCATAATTTTCCATTAGAACAATTAAAATTTGGGCTTCCATTTATACAAAATTCTTATTATGGATACATTCTTGGCCTTGAAGAGCATGGTGGAGAAGAAGATAATTTTTTTAGAGTGAATGTATACTTTTGGACATATCTGCTTATGCCCTGATGACACATTAATGGGCTTGTCAGAGATTCTATGACTTTAATGGGACAGGATTGAGGCTGGTTTGTAAATATCCTCAAGCCAGTGTAAAAAGCATAGTTCTCAACGTTCTGGAATAAGCGAAGACTTTTGGTGCAGATGCAAATGTTATGACTTTACCTTGTTTTTTCTTATTCTTGATTTTTTGGTGGGGCGGTAGGGCTTATTATTTAGTCAGTGGACTTTGGGGACAGTATCTTAAATCTTCTACTCTTGTGTGTGAATTTCTGCACAAAAATCTAAAATTTGAACCACTAACATTGTGTTTCTAAGACTTCTCTAGCTGAAAAGGTTGAAGAAGATGGGAAGGTTGTATGTTTTTATGAGTCTGAGGGATGCTGAAGCCAGGCAAAACATAAACTTGGTATTGAGATATAAATAACTATTTTCAAAATAAATATAAATGTAGCTTCTCCTGAATATGATAATTATTAAGTGGAGTGTTAAAAATGTTACTGGCCCTTTATCTGTGAGATTAAGAAAGACAATTTCAGCCTTCACAGGGGCCAGCCTTTAGCCAGTCCCCTAGTTATGAGAGTCTGTTTCTATACACTCCCTAAATAAGAGTAATCGAATAAAGATGCAGGCTTTTTCTCTCCTCTTCATAGAAATGAAGAGCGTGTAGCACTGACTTTCAAAAGATTTTACAGAAACATCCTGTTGGGCGCATGTGTTCTTAAAAGAGGTGCTGATACAGCATAGGAAGCGGTGGGTGAATAAGACAAGAGCAGCCCTGAGCAGCATCTGAGCAGTATGATGTAAATGCTGAGTTGCTGCTAAAGTGCCTCTTTGGCCTTTAAATCCTTTTCTGGTAGAAAAGAATGGACATAGAGTCTCATAGATCAGCCTCATGATCTCTAAATCTGGGCAGAGGTAAATCTCATCTCAACAAGTTTGATGAGATTTTTAATGAATGAAAACTCTTCAGGCAATGTCATAGGCCTGAAAACATATGGTAGGATCAAAAAAGGACAATGGAAGGTTTTCTTTAATTACTTCAAAGTAAATGTGATTTTGTTTTTAGTTAGTTCAAAGGCTTCTGTGAGACTTATTCCTCACGGCTTTCCTTTTACTATCAAATGTTGAGGAAAAAATAAGCATATGTCCATTCGAATATGGAACATCAGGTAGTTCCATATAAGATGCTCCCACTGTTCCATTGTAAAAACCAGGTATGTAGGGTTGAGATTTTTGTAAGAAACATTTCAGAGACTGCTGGCATTGATGGGGTGCAATGAGGGGAAGATAACAGGACTGCAATTACTTTTATAATGCTGAGGGAATTTTAGTGAAGTAAAATAAATAAATAGAGTTCTTGGGCAAATGGAAGTCAAATTTTCAGTTACTCTGGATTCTGGCTCATTCTATCTAGCTGACACTTTGATGTGTTTAAAACTTTGCAGACGCTATGTAAGAACTGAATCAAGGCCAACTACACCCCCTCTGTTCTTGCAAATGCAGAAGCAGTGGTATCTAAACAGTAAGAGGACCAGCTCTTTCAAGAAGGAAATTTGTAGAGATAACATGAACAGTGGCTGTCATTAAAAGTCAAATGACTACTTTTAGATGCTGTTGGTGCGGGTTATCAGAAGGCAAATATGGCACATTAGATTATGCAACCTACTTTCAGGGTTTTGCTGTGTGTTCCTGTCTTAAGAAGAGCATCTTGTGCTTTCTGATAAAATAAAGACCATGTTGCAAAAGACCTGATTCAGCAAAAGAAGAAAAAAGGCAATACCCATAGTATTGGTTTTACTGTACTTCAACAGTAATTCCATAATCAGAGATATCTTTTACAGTATAAACATTTCCCATTCCTAAAGTTAATATTCTAAAAGTGCACACCCATAGTAGTGCTTTTACAGTAAGCAACAAAACAAATTGTTTATGTATCATGGTATTTACAAGATAGTATTGAAAGAAAAGCTTGTGCTCTCAACAACTTCTTCTGTTGTGAACTGGACACAAAAAAGTCAGGAAACATGAGGAAACCCAAAGACAGTATAATTCTAACACTTGGTTTTAATTAAAAACTTTTTCTAGAGCTTATGCCACATGTTACTTGTATATATTATCAGGATACAGGATTGAATAGGAATTTCACTAAGGCTTGTTAACCCAATATTCAAAGCAGTCCAGTGAAGAGACCAAACAGACAATAAATAGGGAAGGCTGTGCAGTGCAGGTGAGATTCTTTCAGTGGAATCAGAGTGGTGGCACTTTATAACATGAGATTTCAGAAAGTGATTGAAGGCTCTGTAAGGGTAATTTATCCTTTATTTAGTTTCATAACATATTCTTCTGAATGTATAAAGCATCAGGAACAGCTGCTTACTAGATCTAAAAAGCCATTAAACAATTAAAAATTAAATCTTTCCTGAAGGGGGGAAAAAAAAAGTTAACTCTTCCTCAAATGAAAGTCCCATCTATATCTTGCAGGTTTTTTTTCCTTTGCATTTCACCACAGTCAGTGAAGTTCTGTGTTAGTACCCTAAGCTGAATTTCCTGATTACAAAAAAGGTAATTAAATAAGATAATTTTGTGATTCACCTCAGACTGGTGAATATCATGGTATTGTAACTCATTCTATAAATATTCCAGTATACGATGCAGGACTGTAGCCAAATAAAGTGCTCTCTGATGGATTTGTAAGTAGACAGGAAGGTGGATCAGCTGAAAAAAGTTGTTATCTGAAAAAGGATTGACTTCCAAGGCTTTCTGTGAAATAGCTTTAGCCATGAAATATGTGCTAGAACAAGAAAGGAAAACCACCAGATGACAAAATGGGATGGATAAAGTGCATGACACAACAAAACAAAAAGCTTTCCTTAAAACTCCATTGTCATAACATATTCCTCCACTGGGTCCGTGAACAAAACACTTCCCAGGAAGTGCAGTGCAAGAGCAGGAGGTCGGCGAAAGTTATGGATGGGGAAGCAAATGCAGCTGCTGTAGATGGAGAATGAGAGGTTCAGAATGGGGTATACAGCTCAGAGCTGTGAGTAGGAGCGGCACTGAACAGTGTGCTGAGCACAGGACGGGAAAGTGCATCGGATATTCTGGGGCTGAGCTGAGCTGGGTATAATTGGAGGGCTCTTGCAGACAAGCTACTTTAAGAAAAAAATGATGTCACTCTTTTTACATTGCAAAAATGTAGTCTAGCATACCCTCCTGATGGGGAGTGCAGATACTGCGATAGGGCCAGGAGAGCTATGCTTGAGGTTAACTGAATGCCTAACATGTGTGTCCAAGTGGGAGGAAGCTGTGGTGAGACAAGAAATGAGAGAAATAATTCATTTAGTGTCTGGCATGATGACTGTGAATTTCTTTAAAGATGATTTCTGTATATTGTGTAGGTTTGTGGGCTTTCGTGTCTTTCTTTATTGCTGCTGCAAAGAAGTACATCACTTCGCTAGGACTAAATTATGATCACTTCAGTTTTGTGACTATTAATCAAGAGAAGGCATTTGCAAGCCTTTCCCAGCCACATATCCTTTGAGGGTTTTGAAAGCTATAGAATGCAGTTTGTTATCTGTCATTGCGAGGCTGTGCCAAGTTCCATGATGCAGTGAAAGCGAAGTCATACGCTGCAGCTGACACTTTCCCACTGACCTCAGCTTGTTGCACTGCATAAACAGAAGCTATTACAAGTCAATATGGTTCTTGGAGCGGGGTTACGCCGAAAGGAGCGCAAGAAAGTTTTCCACGTTTCTGCAAGGTTCAAAGCAAATGATGTGCTTTTTCTGTCACATCAGCAGACAAGGCTGTCATATCCTCAGTTCACCTCATAAATAACAGGCACAGAGGATGGTTGTATAAGGCTGCAGTTCAAAAGGATTGAAATCTGACAGCAGACACTGCCTTTCCTCGACATGTTCACCTTTAGTCATGCTTAATGGTTGGTATGTTTCAATTTAATACGTGCCTGTCTGCTTGGTGAATCGGCACCCAGCCTTGTAGACAGTCTTGCAAGGGGAACCCACTGGGGCAAAGGATGAAGAAATAATTGTTGGGCAAAGCCTGGCGGCACTACGACAGCTGCTGGGAGAAGACAGACCTGGGATTGGGTCGCCGGGCTTGGGGACCTGCTGCAAACTTTGCCTGGGTTGGTGGCATCGGTCAGGGAAGGGGATTGAAAGGAATTGGCTGTGGGCTCCAGGAAGCCACCAGCGATCTGGAGGTGGTGGTAGGCATGGGGGTTGTTTTGTTCTCACCCCCCCCCCCGCCACCATCCCTAGAGGTAAATGTGAAGAACTAGAGAAATAAAGCAGGGATTTATTAAGAGGGAGCAGATTTACTAGGAACCGGTGGGCAGAGGATCACTAACCTTCTGTTCCTTCTCCGAGCTGATCTGATCACGGGGTGCAGAGCTCCTCTCCCTGCCCGTCTTTCTCTCAGGGTCCACAAAACAGGCGGTGGGGCCATGGCACCCTGTACTGGGGCATTTAATTTCCTCCCTTCCCCCAGTGATCTGCCAATGTAAACAACTGCCTACTTTTACCTAAACTGAAAACCAGATCTGCCTCTAATCTCGTTGGGTGACTGTTGACATGTGTAGAGTTTGATATTTTGATAATATTACATGTCCGTGATAATACTTCATTACAGTTATGTCCTTGGCTATAATTCTTTCAACACAGCCCTTTGAGTTACAGGAAAGCATTGTAAGGCCAAGTTTTGCTCTGATTGTCACATTACAATTCAGAAGATTTAGAATTAATCAGCATTTGATATACCTGTGAGAAAGAGTAAGCAATGCATTTATTTCTCTTGCATTCTCTTCTAGAGGAAATTGTGCATGTGTTTGGGGAAAGGGGAGAAGACTTTTATTTTTATTCCTTGTCCAGGTTTGCTTGTAATTTGAAACCATTACTAGTGAGTTGTCATGTAATATTATACTCCTCCATTTTACAGACTCTCAGTTATTTCCCTGATCACTTAACTACACAGAGGAGATCATTAAACTATGACTTGCAAATTACTGATCAGCAATTCATGTTATGAATCTGTGGTGTTTTATTCTCTGTATATAGAAAAAAATGTATGTTAGATTGTGCTTTTAGTTTAATTTCTACAAAGTAATCTGTCTTGTGATTTGAACAGCAGAAACTTGTTCTTATATTTTGAATGATTGAAACCATTAGCCTACCACATCTTTCCCAAAAGGTAAATTCTCTGCCTACATCCACATTTTGCAATTTCACAAATGCTCTAGTGTAGACAGTATAATATTTTATCATCTGCCAAAGTGATAGTTTAGGACTGGTTTCAAAATGCATTTTTCGACTCATAAAATCTTTAAGAATATTTCCAATACTTTCTTGAAGAAAAATTTTCCTTTGGATCAATTAATCAAAACATTTCATTTAGATAAACATGAAATCTATTGTGTTGATATTGACCAGTTTTTAATAATCATATAAAGTAAAAGCTTTAGAAATAGAGCATTCTGACACTTGAAAATATTTCCACTATTTTTTAGACTGAGATAGTAATTGTATTTGCAAAGTTGCCCAATGTTTTCTAGAGATTTGTTCTGAAGATCATGGGGACAAACTGCTAACTGTGCCTTTGTTTTGAATCCTAAAACCAGCAAATGACACACACAAAAAATATTTCTATTCTGCAAGGAAGGTAGGGAATGAGTGCTTTTTCAGAAGATCCTATGCCCAGACTAAAATGCAGGTTTTGTAGTTGAATCTAACTTCTAGAAAATTTTCAGGAAGAAGTGCCTGACATATTTCCTGCATCGATCATTTTGAAAAGATGAACATTTTGAGTCTATTAAAGCACACATCTGATGCATCTCCCTGCCTGTAATCCTGAGCCCATAGGATTCTGGGCAATACAAATGTGCCTCTTTTCCTGTTGCTCATAATGGAAGATGGAGTTGAAAAAATCTATGCAGGAGCAACTGGGAGTGTGGTGACTTAATCCTTAATGAGAATTGTAAGAATGTTTTTCTTAAGCAATCTTATCATTAGACTGTCATCAGTAGTCAAGACACTACTATAATCCTTTTAGAGGTAGTCAGGATTATGGCCTTTCTTGGTTCATTTAGATTGACTTTACTACTGATGTTTGCCCTCAAGGCAGGGTTATTTCAGTGTCTCCAGATGGTACAGTGTCTGCAAACCTGCAGAGCATACAAGTTCCAGTATTTCCTTGTGCATGGAGTTCAGCTTAAATCTTCATCATGCGAACAGTTTGCACATGTATTATATTGCTGATGATTCTGTTTTCCAGCAGAATGGTGGGAGCTCTTCCCTGACCACATGTAAATGTCTCTCTGGTGGAGGTTTGCATCTGAATTCCCACTGTGGTCGATATGGAGGTATTCATCTCAGATCTAAAGTAGGTCTGAAGATGCATACCCAAACATTACCCATTTCTCCACAATATCTCTACAAGGAGATCCCTGTAAACACCTAAATTCAGATGAGATGAATGCCTCCTGTCTCTACAGCACTACTACAGTTTGCACTGTTAAAAACTACCTGCAGGTTTGAGATAAAGCTGCAGACCTCTTATTTCTCATATTAACCTGATCTATCTCATCTTTTTATTTTAATTTCTTGTTTTATGTGGCGTGGGAGAGAGTTGTAAAGACAGGCACTGACTCTGCAGATGTAGGAGCTTGAATACACGTTTTAGAAGTGGAAGACACAAGGACTGAGACTGCAACCTGAGAACAGCTTCTGTTCTTCCTCTTGCTCGCCCAGGTACTGTTTAACCAAAGGGGAAAAGAACTGACATAAGAACCAGGCAGGAGCTAGACCCGACTGCTGTCTGTCTTTCCCATGAGTAACCCAAACCACTGACCTTTTTGTGAAAGTCTCCATCCCATTTTGATTTTATCCAGGCCATCCACCTTGGGCCTGAATTTTTTTCCCAGCAGATGTTAAATCAAAACCAACCTTATGCTTGCAAGAAGTTTTGTTTTGATGATTCAGCAGTCTGAAAAAAAAGAAAAAGGCAATGTTCCCAATCAGCTTAGTTAGATAAGCAACCAACAAAGCAGTGTTGGGAGAATATAAGTGACAGAATAGTAACCCGGTTGATTACAATGTCAGCTCCTGGTGTTTCACTTACTAAACTAAATATTCATGATCTCTTTTTCACTTAGGTGTTCAAACTGTAGACGGATCTTTTCTTTCTCAATGAACCTTTCATCATTTTACTGACGTTTATTCTTCTTTTTATTCAATTAACCCAGAAAGAAAGCTTCTGGCAAGGCAAGTCAGCTGTTGTCTGCCAAAGAGAGACATACAAATCTTGTCACATAGCTTTTATTTTTATGGTCAGGAACCCTCAGGCCTAGTATTAAGGCAACTTAGGCTTGTGTGGAACTTTACTGTCTCCTGCACACTCTGAAATAAGATTACACGATGGAGAAGATCAATTTACTGAGAACATTTAAGCTCTGAATATTAAGCTTTTTGTGCAATCACATCTCCTCTCTAGCTGTGTGGCAGAAAAACTAGCCACAAGATCCTTGACAAATTAGATATTACCACATCTAACTGTGTATATTTAAGCTTATCAAACTGAATCGTTGCATTGTAACTGTGCTCTTACGCAGACAAGGACTCCATTTAATAAATGCAGTGCCATTTAATAGTAATTAATCACCCAACTAAAATGTCACATTAAGGTCAAAGAGACCAGAAGACAAAAAGAAGAGAACATTAAATTCAGCTGACAAACATAGGAACGGAGAATATAGAGCCAGAGAAAGTTCTGGGACATTGGCACTGGTAAAACATTTAATCCAAACTTCTTAACTTTCCGTTCAGTTCAGAAGTAATCACATTCACTTGGTTCAAAGCAAGGTCATTTTTGTAACTTTTAAATGAAATTTCCTCTTTGCGTGTGCAGTGACAGCCCATTGGAAGCTTGGAATTGTTGGTGCATTTTACAGATGTTGTGTTCTCAGTATTTGCTGTTTCCTTCCTCCCTGCTTCTCTCTTCTTTTTTCTTTGCTGTTACGATATTCTTCATTTGGGTGGAATTTTCCTCAACATGTCCTGAAATAGAAACGGTTTGGAAATGCAGCTTTTCAGAGGTGGAATGAAATAAAAATAACTATGTACAAACAAGGAGAGAATAAAACATCATCTTCAGTCATGTACTTTACTAATTTGACAAGTAATGTAGGAATAAATCTCTTCCTAATATTTGCAAATTTTGGCAAAGTTCAAAAACATGCTTCAGAAGTTTTTGATACAACTGCTGTTGGTCCTAGAGCTAATGACCATAACACAAGCACCCTAGAAAGTCTCAGGTTTATGGAGTATATAATACAGAATTTGATTTCATGTTACACCTGTGTAATGCTTTAGCATTCAATAACAACAACAACAAAAAATTACTGAGTTGAATAAGAGGATTATTTGTGACCAATATTCTTTGTATAAACAGAAACTCTATGTAGGGGGCTCTGTTTCAGAGGAAGCCCATTTACCACCTGCAGAAGTAAAAATTTAGAGTTCCTTATACTAAACATGGGAGGTTGCAGAAAAGGTAAATCTCCATTGTTAGTTCCACTTCTTCAAAATAGTGTTTATTAACTTCAGTATAAGTGTATGAATAGGTTTATATATGTGGTGTTATGCATATATGTTTGCATTCTCTCTCACATAGTGTCCTTTTTCTTTTCCTTCCTTTCATAAAATGTAGAAGTAAGCAAACGCTACCCACTTTTAAAACATATATTTTGAAATGCCATGGGCTAAATATACTACTTTCTGTGCATGAAGAAATGAGCTAGTAAAATACCATCAAGCATGAAAATGTATTATTGTCAGTATGTGTTACAGAATTCAGACAAACTGCTTCTAAATAGGCTCGTTCTTTAAAGCATCTATCATTTCTATTTCCTGTTCCAGAGTTCTCAGTTTCATGTCCAAGAATTTTTGTATTAGTATTGTGAAAAAGAGTAATTCTTCAAAAATTACTCTACATTTGGCAAGATCTATCTTTATAACTTCTGCGTCAGTCCAAAGAATTTTGGCCTTTCCAAAGGTTAAATATTATCTTTCAAAATTGTGTAACTCTGACTTTGTCAGGAAATGTGTCCATTTTAGAAAATAACCTTCTCTTTCATTACCTTTTATGTGAAAAAAGTTACAATGGGCCAAGTAATTATAAATTATTTGTTCACATAGGAAAGCCCAAACTCATGATATTGAATTATTTGACATTCATTTCTCACACTTAGCTGCATGATAAATATTTACTGGTCATAGCTGTGACACGTCCAGGGAGATATTTTCACGCGTGAAGTGGAACCACAGTTTAAGGTGCTGGTTACCATGCATAGATGTACATTTCAGTTCTTAATGAAGGTTTTGATGGTGCAAAATGTGAGAGTTCTGATGTTAGCATCAGAATGACCTTTACAGGCTTTGTAGATGAAAAAATACCATTCTTTTTGAGTTATCTATGTTTGTGGTGATTTCTGGAAAAGCGTATTTCTCCACCACACAGTTCACTGTGTTTCCACTCAGCTTCTACGGCAATCCTATAGACGAGTCTGTCTCATACTCAGTCCTGACAGTCCTCCAAGAAAGCTCTCCTTTGCATGTTTGGCAGTCCAGATTAAAAGATTATTGTGTTTATTTCATCATCTGTTGGTTTCCAAACTGTGGTCTGCATTCCAACCTAGTGGGCCATCTTCAGCAGTGCTTGGCTGGCCTGTGGTCTGCAGCAGATCCTGTGCTCTGGAGGGGCTCCATTAGGGACTAAGTCCTCTGGCCACAGGGCAGCACCACAGCCTCTGCCAACCTGTGTGACCCATAGCACCTGGAACACAACGGGGTCCTACCTTAGGCCTTGCACTCGTATGAATGAGCTGCACAGGAAAAAAACAATCAGGACGCCTTCTCATGAAACATGTGCATAAATGAGAGGTATTAAAGTCACCTGGACAACCTGAATGCTAGTGATTCATAACATTGGGAGGTCATTCTGAAATGTAATTCCACTTTTTGTACTTTGTTTATTAAAATAAACCAAAAAACCCCCATCTCAGAGTCAGTTCTGTCATGTGGAATGGTGTAAGGCACCAACAGATGTCATAGGCAGTTTTTTGTTCTCAAAACCTAGTTTGCACTTTGAACAAATGAACATTGAGCTATATAGCAATTGGTAGCTGTAGTAGTAGGCGATTGGCCTTTTTTAGTCTATTTTCAGCAGCTAGAGGAAAGGCAGTCATTTTTGTAAGTACATTTCACAGCTTATAACAGAGGCAGTTTGGAAACTTTGAACTAAAGTAGAACATTCACCAACATTTATAACTTTTCTGCTCCTCAGCATCCCTGTAATGACTCTTTCTTTCCCTCTATCTCTGCTTGCTTCTTGCATTCACCCTTTCAGACAGCCTGGCTCTGGCCCTTCTCTTTTTCTTTGACGTGCCCTTTGGTTTCTGTCTTTGGTTTCCTTCCCACCCTATTTCCTGCCCGCTCTCATCCTTCCAGCTCCTATAAACTTGCTGCATCTCCAAATATGCCTTCTACTTCTCCTGGCTCTGCAGGACAGTCCTTTTCCTCCATCGCCTCTCTGCCTGGAGTGCACTGAGAGTGGAAGGGCTTTGCTCTCACCTCTGTCCTTTCCGAAGAACACTCTCTTGCTACCTGTTCCCTCAAAACCCCCACTTTATTCAGCTCCTTGTAGCTCTAAATTGAAACATGCTCTTCTGACAGACTTCTCGGTGAGTAACTAATTCTTGTATGTACACTCTGAGCATGTACAATTTGAGTTTTTGTGGAGACTTTTGGTTAAATATGGGTGCAAGAACATTGCTGTTGCTTGGGTAGCCTTGCCAAAGTACACTGCTAAACAAACAGATACACAAAAAGAGGGAGTGCTGGAAGGGGATACCTGCCATAGGAAAAATTTTAGCTCAGTGGTAAAAGTTTAGCAATGCTATAAGCAACGGTTGTGATGGGAAGCTTTCACTCTTGCCATATTGATTCTAGCAGTTTCATCTGTAGTATATGTTTGTCTACTGGAAAGACAGCGAGACGAGCTCTGCGCGTGTGTGATTTATTACAAATGGCTTCCTAAAACATGCAAGTCTGAACACGTGGCAGGGAATAGATGCTTCTTACTTTATATCCCATGTATTTGAAGCACTTTTAGAAAATGTTTCTTTGTGAAGAAGACTTATTAAGAAAAACCTCATTATAAAACATACGTTCTTTTGCCAGAAGGTTTGGCTCTGTTGTATATAACACCATGTTGCCTGTACGTTTTGCATTTTGTTGCACAACAGTATGGGTGTGACACGGTGTCTTCACTTTCTGCCTATGATTTGCCTGTGTTCTGCACGTCTTTTCCATGCAGTTGTTGCCAGAAGCTGGGGCTTTCTAAACCCAAAGAAATACAGAGTAGTTTGCTGTCTAAATGAAACGTTGTAGCTTGACTTCCCTTTTCCTATAACCAAAGCTCACTGTGACAGGAAAAAATGAGCACTTTTAAAATGAATTCAAGTTTAGTTAAACAAAAAGAAGTCTTGAGCTAGTGTCTGTCAGACCTGCCTGCATTTGACACTCCTTTTGATAGTGACATAAAACCACTGTTACAGTTGCCTCACTTTAAATTCCCTAGAAATTATTTACTGCAGTAGATCTCAGGGCAGAAATAAATCACTGATCCAAATGCTAATTTTGTCTTCACTAAGTGTTTGCACGAGACTGATTATGTCAGTGTGGTTCCGTAACTAGTGAAAAATGGGGCACTATCCTATCCGAACTCCCACCCTCCCTATGAGCAAGGCCCAATATAATTGGGTTTTGTTTTCCAAGCTGAGTTTAACGCAAATATCTAACCATGATGCCATGAACTGGGACAAATACTTTTAAAATACCTATGTGTCTAGCAATCTATTTGTAATGCAGGGAAAGTAGTCCACTGGCTTGCAACAGGGGATGAATATGGCCTTGATACAGTCCTCTCCTGAGCCTTGGGTGACACTGGTGCCTTTGAAAGATGTGTGCCTGTGATGGGGCTTGCAGTGAGTTGGAGCAAATGCTGCACATATACATATATATATGCTGCATATATATATATATATGTAATGTGTGCGTGTGTGCAAATGCTGTACAGCCTGGTGACAGTACAGAGGAAGCAGGCGGTGCTGACAAAGTCTCTTTTTTTCCGAGGCGCTCGCCCACCTCCTGAGCTCTGCTGTAAGGAGCTCACCTTGCTGAGGGCTCCTCACCCCCTCGAGGGGATGGCATTCCCCAGCCTGTGCCTGAGCTGGGACATGTTGGGTGTCTTTTATTTGTTTTCTTTCCTGGCAATACTACCCCTCTTGGGGCAGGCGCTTTAGTGAGATGGATCGCACTCAGGTAACCGGCAGTTCAAGGAAGTCCTTCCCTGGGTTGTTTACACCAAGGCGTTTTAGAGCAGCCATTTAGCTTCCACCCCATCCCACCCCGCTGACCAGCTGTAAGTGTAAAGGCCGCCATCGGGCCCGCGGGTCGCTGATAAACTAAACCCCCATTTGGCAGGCAAGGAAGCCGGAATGATAAGGATGTTGATTTATGTTTTATCTGTCACTACATTTTCAGTAAAGCTGGGCAGCCAGCCTTAACGGAGCGAAGGCTGTTATCACCTCTCCTTAGCCCTTTAAGTGCAGCAGGCTCTTTGGTGTCTCTCGCTGAATGCTGCTTCGTTAATTGCGAGGGTAAACAGGACGCAGAGCGCTGGCCCTCACCGCGCTTTGCTCAGGCAGCACTTAGCACAAAACCAGCAGATTTGGGGAAAGGGTCTGGGTCTGGGGACACACACACATGAAAGAGTGTTCGTAGAAGTACCCAGCATTTCCTAGACTTGTTTCTATCATTTAAAATGTATTGCATACCTTGAGGCTAGTGTAATGGCTGGCTTAATTGGAGATAACTTCACTGAAGTGGCCGTAGTTACCATTTATGTCAGCAGTGAATGTGCCCTTTAATGCCACGCACCTCAGGTATGACTGTTCAATGTACAAAAAACCTGACAACATTCATTACTGGGGAAATAAATGTTGTGAATTACATGTATGATTATGTACCATTTTGCCCTCATTTTGGAGGTGAGCATTATTTTTCTGAAAGCATTGTAAGATTTTACACATCATATTTAATGGCAAACACATTTTTAGTTTTGAGAAGCACCACGTGCTTTTTAGGGCCAGCAGAAGTGCCCACAGAGAAGACGGTGGAAAGAGCTGGAAGAGAAATGCAAGCATTAAAACACTAAAGTATTCCAACAAATCCAGAACATGGAAAATCTGGAAAAAAACACCCTAAGCAATTCTTGTTACATCCTATGTAAAATGTTAAAAATACAGCTTTTTCTTTTCCCTCATCCCCTTCTGATTTCTTTTCCTTTGTTCCTCTTTCTCTCCCTCTCCCCAAATATTTCATCCTACCTTTCAAGTCTGTCATTATATTTCTTTCTAAACAAAACTAGAAAGAGAAAAAGAAGCTAGTTCCTGCTTGAGGTCAGTGGGAACTTTGCCATTGAGTTTAAATAGGTCCAGAAGCGGGCCCAACAGAGCATTTTATAGCTTCCTTTATTTATCTTAGGTTTTATTTTGAGCAACGTGTCTTTTGTATGACTGCATTATTTCCACAGCGAACATCATAATAATGGCCTCATATACATTATTATATACACACGTACTGAACAGAGCATTATTGATAGTTACACTCTTTTAAACAAGAGTAAAAGACAGTTATAAAAGTATGGCACAAGGATGCTTGTGCAGTGTGGGTTTGGTACAGGATTAGTGCTCTCTGTAAGTCTGTGTTTGGTGTTACTCCACATCAATTTTCAAGTACAAACAAGAATACTGTTGGTTATTGAGAAACAGGTGATTAAAAAGAAGTAATTAACACTTTAGTCAAGGAAGCCCAGGCTGCAGTTTCTTCGGTATTGTTAATGATGTCCATAGCCAATCTATTCTTCCTGGCGAGAAATGGGGGAATAGCTAACCGCTCTCCAGACTGGAATACAGTAGGAACTGTACCAAAATGTTTGAGCTTAATATCATCAGACTAGTAGGCCAAGGATAACAGTACAAAGTTTGGCAGAAATTTGGCTGATATCCAGGGATCTCAGCTGTGGAGTGTGATGGCCATTTGTTACACACGATTCAGAGGCACAAATTATGATAGGGACTATTTTTGTTTCTTGTTGATGACAGTTATGAATCTTGGGTTCTTCTCAAAACTTTGTCCAAGGAATCCCCAAAGAGCCATCTCATGCGTAAAGATAATCTACTACAATTACAAGTGCAGTGTATTACAACCATGAGTAGAATAAGCAACAGTGCAAATAAATGAAAGAGATGAAGGTGATTTTGCTGCAAAAGCAGCTGCAGCCATGAATCAGACCCATCAGCCTCTCCCTGTCTTGTCAAATAATAAGGTAGATCTCCAGCTGGATAAAAGCTTCAGCTCACAAAGATCTGGCAATAAGGATGGATCAACGACATATTTTTCTCTCCCAGTCCTACCGAGGGATACTCTGGATCAGCTGTACTCAGGACACGCTGGTCTGAGAGAGCTGCACCTCCTCTTTCACCCGGCCAAAACAGCCAGATGAACTTATCTGTGTGCGGGTGTGTTGCAGGAACAAGACAAAGTCACTGTTGTGCCCATTCCCTTCAGCTAGCTGAAGTTAAAAATCAATCTTCCTTCCAGTTAGTATGGTTACATTACTTCTAGGGCAGCTTTGATACTGCTGGGTTTGTCTTCCACAATAAATTACAGCAGCTGCCTGGAGAACATATAACCCATTTACTTCTGGTTGTCACGGAAAGAAATCTACTGATAGGCAAAACAGAAGCATTTATGGAAACCCAGTGGTGAGTAGAGGCCACGGAGCCTGGGGCTTAGAGCAGCTGTAGTCCTTCCCTCTGAACGGGGGCACACACAGACACTATCCGGCACCCGGGGTGAATACCAACATGTCACAACATACACAGTGGGATTGGTGACACTGCTTGCACCCAAATACATTTGTGAGGATGAAAACAAAATGTAGTCATTAGTTACCACAAAAATATACTGTTGGCAACCTCAAGGGAAGGAACAACTGCTTGCTGGGAGAGTAGCCCTGGCTGCAACATAACAGCCTAGTGTATTTGTTAGACTGGAGCTGAGTAAGAAATTTTACAATATAATCTAATTTTTTTAATTGATAAATTTCCCACAAGCCATCATGGCTGCTCTCCAGTATATTTATTTTCCCAAGTATTTGCTGAGAGCTTTCTGCAAACATATCTTTGGTGTCCGTAAATAAATTTTCCTGAATGCATAGTTTTCTAGTGTTTTTATTATTTATTTGTGGCAGAACAAATGCATCTCTTAGAATTTGGATCTTATAATAAATATATTGTCTGGAAATGCCATATATTCTTGCACAGGCTTTAGTTTCTCTTTTTTCCAAGGTTTCCTACCAGTAAACTGAAAATTCATGGAAAAGGGATTGAGAAAGGGTGTCAATAACACTGAAATAAATCCAGTGTTTTATTCAAGTGATTATCCAGGAACATTTTTGGGCCACTTTCCCAATTTCTATTAAAAAAAAAAAAAGAGAGAGAGAAATAAGTCCTCCCATCCATTTATGAGTTAAGCCATTTTAAATGTTGCTGTATTCCATTACACAGTCCCACACCCACTTGTTTGCCCAAATACAGTTTGCTACTAGCTGGATCCAGAGCAGCCGCCTTGCCCCAGAACAGCTGCTGGTGCTCTATATTTGCAGCTTCCTCTTGCTCTCTGATACTCCATAAAACTGTTTATATTCACTGTAGAAGTATTTTCACTCTGTTTGCTTAGTGACCATGCACCGCAAATATTTTCTTTACCACTAACAATCATGAAATGAAAATGTTTACAAAACTTTATTTAGTGCCAGTAGCTAATAAACTATAGAAATGTTCTGAAGTGAATGCGCATACGCGTGTACACACTTGCGTATGAACAAAATATTTGCCTAATTTTTCTGTGCAGCAGAAAGGTGGTGATGTACTTTTACTAGGACTACTCTGAGATTGCATGCATTTGGTGTCTGCTGCCTGGTTTTATAACTCTTTGAAGCTTATTTATGGCCTGTGGAAGAACTGACATGTGAAGTAGGCTAACCATTTTTGAAGCTTTTTTTGGAGCCTTGGCCATATCTATTCAAGATCATGTGTTTAGGCTGCATCAAAGTGAACTTGTTGTTTCTCCTACGTCAGATCAGGTATTTGAGCTTGTTTGTCCTGCACTGCTTTAATGCTACCCATCATAAACAGTTTACACATTTCTCCCTGCATTATTGTAACCTGACATGTGTTCTGAAAGAGGAATTGGCCCACAGCTTTTATTATAGTGACACATTTGAAAACATTTGCTTCAATACTTGGAGGGTGAATATTTGCCTTTAAAGGAACTCTGCTTCACAAGATGGGATCACACAGCACATTTTAGCTCATTGAGTTAATTTCTACTATCCCAAGAGTCTGAGACAGACCTGTTGTTTGCTGTTCTGCTTGCGGCTGACTGGTCTTTCTCAGATGATACACAGAACGGCTGAGCAACACTTAGTAGCTTTCATCCATTCCTTTGCTACTTTCATTTGGTATCTATCTTACACACAGTATGTATTTCCAATGCCAAATCCTCTTTATCACACTCACAAAACCAGGCTGTGATGTGTTGCCAGAGGGAACAATGTGCAAAGGGGTAAACTCTTGGAAAGGAAAGCCTTGCTGCTGCAAAAAAAGTATTCAGATCCAGCAGCAGCAGGATTTGCTCTCTAGCCGATCTGCTTTCAAGGCAGGGTGGGATTAAGGCAGAAGAACCGCGGTTCCCTGTCTCTCTGAACTTCAGGGACTAGGAAGCTAATTTTTTACCCATTGTTTTGGGTATTTTTTAAGTGTGTAGTTTGGCTTAGAATATTTATTCCTTCTCTTGTGACCCTGAAATCCATGACTACTGTCAACATAGTAGCTGGATTTCTTTTATGTCTGGACCTTGTTCCCACAGTTTGTGCATGTGACAGAGATTCTTTGGTTTGGTGCTTTTTATTCATATATAAGTGAAGAGCATAAGTATATGGATTCCTTATTTTCATACTTTCTGATAATCTTGTAAATGAAATACATTGGGGGGTTTTTATTACTATGATTTTTGTCTGTTTATTAATGTATTTACCCCTGCTAGCCCAGGACGTAACTCGGAAGCCTTCAGTTGAATTTAGCAGTCCAGTTCCTTTTCCTGCTCTCATCAAGTGCAGGAACCAACACTATTAAGAGACAGACTGGGAAATTTTTATTTCACGAATATACTTCTGTTACCTCCTGCATTACAAGAGTCTCACACTCCAAAAATTAGAGCCCTTCACCTTGCACAGCAACTAGCTGCCAGTCCACAGAGGAACCAAAGACGGTGCATGCCAGCACTGCCAGACCTTCTGCCGGTGGCACTGCCAGACGTTTTGTTCTCCTAACTGGATCTCAAAACACAGAGCTTAATAAACTGTCTGGACTGACAGACAACTTTGGGCTAAGAAAGTTTAAATCATGCCAGTGCAGGACATCTTTATTTTTTCTGGGGTATCTGTAGCAGAACTGCCCTGCAAATTGAGAGTTTTATGGCATAGAGACTTTTGAGGCTTCAGAACAAAATCTTTCAAAACATCAATGAAAATTGTCTATACATCTCTTTGTCTGTCTGGCCATAAATACCTTCTGTTTAAAAAAGACTTGATTTCAGTATCTCTTGACAGTGGAGAGGTTGCTTTTCTCTGAAGCATTAAAGGCATTGCGCCTGCTCCTGTTCTTCCTTTTACGGTGCGCAAATAGACAATGTGTGATACTTCTACCTGGTATTCTTCCACAGCATTCATGTTACAGCAGGTACATTTCTACTTCAATTAAGATACCACAGATTGGCTTCTGTGCACTGAGGAACAGGGTTTGTGTTTCTCCAAGTTTCTCTTTGTCTTTGGGAAAGTAGCCAGAGCTACCTCATGCACCCTAAATTTAGAGGGGCCTCTTCTTGTCCAAAGCAGTTCAGAATATCTGATACTATAAAATGTGTGGGAGAGATGGTTTTATCTCTTAAACATCCCCATCCATAGCTTCAGGAATAACTAACTTTTCCTTTAAACCTGTAGACTGCATATGTTTTAGATTAGTTTCATTTGTGTTTTTGTAGGTTTTATGAGTTTTTTAAAATAATTTTCCTGTTTTCAGAGTAAATTATATGAAACATCTGCCCTAAATTTAATCTATCAAGCTCATAAAGGGAAAAGGCAGACGTTTTATGAGTGATATTATAAAATTTAGATAATTATCTTGTTTGTTTTAGCAGTTTCTATTTTAGTCTCTGTACAGTATTCTTCCATTAAAAGACAATTTTTATATGGTGTACCGGTTGAGGGGAACAGCCAGTGATCACATAAAATGTACGTATAATAATGCTTATGTTAATCAGTAATACTCTATGTATTTTTAACTTAACTATATTCACTGTATAAGCATAAACCTTATTTCAAGCCTGTTATATGCTTCTCAAATTAAAAACGAAACAAAAGCCTCTGCATAGACAGCATATAATTCCACTAACTTTCATCAGCAATGCTACTTACACAAGTGTAGGTAGGATATATAAAAGTACAGCTAGAACAGTGAATATAAGGCATATTCATGGTAGCCTTTTCCACTGCCCTCTGCATCAGTGCACTGAAGTTCTGCCATCCTGTATCTACTGTATGTGCAAATCTTTTTAATGGAAGGTGGAAAAATGTTCTGGGGAGGTATCATCATGTGCACGCCTGTTCTTATGTTCTTTACTAGACATCTGCCACTGTCTGCTGTCAAAGACAGTATACTGTGCTAGTTTAAGCCTCTGGTATGCCCTGATGTGGTTATCCTTGCTCCTTATGTGGTTATTCTTGCCTTTTTTTTGTCAAAAGCAGCTCCTTCTATTAACTTTGCAGGATACAACCAAGTATTGGAGTTAAGATCCAAAACTGATGACAAAAGTATTTTATTTAGGAGAAGATGCTGATGGTTTAGCTTCAAACAAAAAGCCACTGGGTTTCTGTTTCTTGTAGGCATCTGGGAGAACACGCACCAAACCTTATGAGAGTTGTAAGTGATCTTGCTTCTCTTAGAGCTGGATCACAACCTTTCAAAGCTCATATGGATTCAAAATAAAGTTTTGCCTGCCTTGGTCAGACTCCACCTCTTCTGGGCAGTTTTTGGATGACACTTGGTCCAGCCCTTCTTACACCTTCTTTAAACTCTTCTAAGTGAGATATTAATTGCCATCTCTCTGCTAGTTCACATATTTTTCCCAATTTCCACAATACTTTCTTCAGGAAAAAAACAAAAAAAATTTAGCTCAGAGTCCTGCTTTGTTGGGCCATGCACTCAGCTTGCATCCTGGGACTCTGTGCTGGTGAGGAGGCCCAATATGTATCTAGTTAAAGCAGCTTCAGCATGGGCTTAATGGGAAAGATTGGTAATTTCTGGTTTCAAAAATTTTCACATGGTCTGTAAAAGAAAGGTAAAAATGTGAATGAAAAACAAACAGCCAGTAGAAATATAACATTTTTTTGCCAGCAATGTGAAATCAGTGCATCTTTCTGAGGCCTATTTATGTTGCAAAGGAGCTGAGAGAGGAAGGTAAGAAAAGCATGCATGTTATTTTTCAGTGTAGAGAGTCTGCATTCTTTTTTTTCCCCAGTAAATATCAATGGATAGAGAATTCATTCATTTGGAACTTGCTAAGTGGTGCCAGAAGGCAACAGAAAATAATAGCAGGGCTCAAGGCTTAGCTGTATGAATGATATGCAGTTTGTCTCCAGAACCTATTATAGTTAGTTGGAACTTCAGGGTTTAGAAGACAGATTTTTCCGACTTTTGTGTTAATCCAAAGACTATGTCAACACAGCTCTAGGGTCATGAACTAGTTAAAATACTGCTAATTCTCCCTTATGTGTAGAATATGCTATAGCATGCATTCATAGTTTCTGTTCTCATACTAGTAGTTAGGAATAACTGCGTAATTTCAGCAAATATCTGAATATTTTTGTTTGCTTTCTGTTTGAGGATTCTTGATTTCCACACATTCATCCATGGTACAGTTTTAGTGAAATATTTTTTTCACATTGTTCTGACCACTCAATGCTTTAAATTCAGGTTTTTGTTAGTTAGCTTCTCTTTGTTATCTTTGCCATTATTCCTGCTCCCCACTTGGATAAACACAATAACTTTTAACCACCTTCCTGATCAGTAAGTTTAAATGAAAGAAGCAGTACAGACCAGAGAGGTCTGTGACCCAATCTGGATTTCAGGCTCTCACTACAAGCCGATACCACAGCTTCACGATAGATTTAAACAGCACGAACCTATAATGTCAGTGAGAGGCACTCCTGCTCTCCTGGCTTCTCCAGCGACTCCCATCCGCTGTCCCGGCGCCCGCGCCTCGTCCAGGGGCACAAGCGCTCACAGGATGGTGAGTCCCGCAGCCATTCCCAGTACCTGCTCCACAGGGGCCTGAGGAAGAGCAGCCGGAGAGTGGCGTGGGGATTTTGCTTTTCAGCAGCAGTGGCAGCCTGTTATCTTAAGCTGATCGTGAGACTGCGGGCTGAGTAACAGTAGTAGAAAAATGTAGCTGCCTGCCGCAGGACGTGGCTACTTACAGTTTTTCTCCATTGCAGTAATATCTGGTAGTTGACTTTGATATTTGTCTTTAGGTACGGGTTGATGACCAGTAGTTTAGACTTCGATTTTCTGCAAGGCTACACTGCCGTGTTGCCAGTGCCTACTTCCAAGCAGTGTCAGGATCCCTGAGAAATTGGTGGTCTTCCAGTACTTCGCACTGAAAAAGTCATGCTTGCCTGTAATCCCATGCTGGCAGTAAGAGCGCCAACTTTGCATATGAGAAATAGAAAGGGGCTTTTTTCCCTCAGAAGCCAGGGAAGGAAGGGGAGTTTAAATAAAATGTTTGGGGACTCTGGGGCTTCTGTTTTGTTGCAGTGTGAGTGGAGCCAGAGGGCAAATGCTTCCCTCCCGCTCAGCCTCGTTATTCTGCCCTCTGCATATCCACCAGCCCACTGACGTCCCTAGCAGGCAAGGATAAAACACGCTTTTGGGACCTAGAAGGAGAGCTGACTGAGTCTGCCTATTCTCCAAATGTGTAAATCCGGTACAAGCCAAATCAGAGTGCAAAATTAAAATATTTTCTCCTTTATATGTTTTCTATAATACCATTTCTTTGAGGATTTGAAATGCCAGAAAGGATTGCCAAGCTTTCATCTGGTGATTGATGAGTTTGATAATATGTGTGGTTTAATGATATTTATGCTGTTTGTCTAGCTAGGTATATTAAAAGAATGTTGAGAAAATAGTAGACGTGCTAAAATCTTATGGTAACAGCTCATACATTAGTGGTGTTTCGTTGTGAACAAAGTCATTTTTCAGCCGAGTCATAAAGTAGCCTAAAAACAAGTGTGGCACTGTTTGCTTCAAATGAGACTGTTGCCATGTGACCACCATTCATCTGACATCATTACTGACATAGCTTTCGTTAGTATGATATCTGATTAAGGCTCCCAGCCGTGGTGGAGCCAGACTAAGTAGTCTGAGGAGGTGGCTGAGGAAAGTTAATGTGTCAATGTTACTATTGGGTGAGAGTGTTCTCAAAGTTTCCTTTGGAGAAAGAGGATAGAAATGGTTGATGATCTTTCTAATGGAATCTTCTGAAAATATTTGAAGATCTGGTAGTAATTAAAGATGTGCTGAACTCCAATGAGAGATGTAATCAGTTCAGCAAAACATAAAGATACCATTTCTGTGTGAGGAAAAATATGAATATGACTAAGAATTAAAAAAAAAGAAAAAAAGAAAATACATGAGCAAAAGACATGCAATTGATCATATATTTGCAGGAACCAATTAATTAAATTCTCTGTCTTACAAGTGAATAAATGCATGGCTTGTATATGTAAATAAACAACTAGCCTTGTGTAGGTCTAAATTTCTATTTTATAAAAAATTTATGAGACTTGATGAATTCTTGTTACCTTAGGAACAAATCGTTTTCAACAGGTACTGCAAGATACACTTGCAGTGTCCATCTGGGATGGGATGAGCTCCACTATTTCTGCTTTGGCTTTTGAGATCCTCAATGATTAGTACTATATCTAGTCATTTAGAAAACATACTGACTAGCCTGCCAAAGTAAAAAAAAACCAAAAACCAAACGTAATTTATTTTATTTCTATGTAATGGGATGACAAAAAAATTGCTTTTGGCAATTCTGTTTCTAAAGGCTGATATTAGCCTGTGCTCCAATTTCGGTTTTGGGCAAGGGACTTCTGCTGTTGTTGTTCACTTTTTCCTTTTTAAACTAGAATATGGTAAGTTATTTTCCTTGCACAGATGCCATAATGCTTATCTATTGTGCTTTGAACTGTTATGGGACTAAGACCTGCAATTCTATAATTAAGACCCCCTAGAGAGCTAGAAGCATTAACTTCTCACACCTGATGCTAAATGACTGTTCAAGTGATTTGGGAGCCCACTTCACATTGTCAAGGGTGACAGAGAAGCATAAACCCCAGTAACTTCCAGTGGGAAGTGTGATTCCCAGTGCCTAGATTCCCTTGGAAAAAGGATTTAGGTAATTTAAAATATAATTTTAACTGTCAAAGAGAGGAGTTAAGGATTTGGCATGGGAAAGATGTAACACTCACCAAAGACTAGGTTACATACAATTTTAACAAGCACTTTTTTAGGTCAAGAAAATCTTTAATTCTGATGCTAAATGGTGGTCTGACCCATAGTGTCTGGACACTAACTTTGTCTAGATGACCAGAAGTCAGCAGTTCAGGAGGTGTACTGCATTTGCATGGCACTTTTTCTTAAAAGCACAGCTGTTGGCACCATCAAACAATACAGGCCATTGCAAATCCAAAAAGGGAAAATCTCAAAGGATATGGTTTCAAGCAAAATTGTTCAGATGAGTCCTTTGTTTTCCTGTACAAATACACCTGAAGAATAATAGAGCATATTTCAAAGAAATGCCGAAATATTCATCGTATGGATTATTCACCCACGTTCAAAATGTTTCAAAGGCCTAAATTCTATATAATTTGGCCTGTGGCCAGCCAATGGGAAATACTAATGTTTTATGTGGGATTAAGTTGGTGCAATTTGGACACTATGCCTCTAATAGAACCAGGGAAATGAATGGATAGACTTAAACATTGAGCTGCAGTTTATTTTTGCAAGAAAGAATAGTAAAGTCTGTCCTATCTTCATATACCTTGTAAAAATTTAATAAAAGATACTTGTTTCAGCTTGGAGGAATAACGATATAATCACTTTGAAATTGTTAGAAAAATGAGGAGTATTAATCTACTATAGCCTTTTAAATGACTTTAAAAGATTTAATGATGACTTTAAAAAATGACTTTAAAATTATTTAATCTTCTTTTTCTTTAATTAGAAAAGGTTGTAAAGTGATAGATTCATTTGACATTAGACTCAGCAACACATTACTTAGATGAAATCACACTTAAGAGTGCTGTGGACTGGACCTGAGTAGCTTCGCTGATAAGGCACTGGTTTGTCATCTACAAGACAACAGTTCAAGACTTCTCTGATTTCTTAAGTCAAATTAATTTAGTTATGTCAGCTATGCTGCCATAAGATGATAATCCAAGCTGCATGGATGCCAGACATACTTTTGCCTTCTTTGGCTAGATTGAAACTGTGTCAGAAACACTGGGGGTAGCTAGAATTCATTTCAGGTGTGAGGAGGAAAATGGAACATTTGAATTGCATGAATTATAAAATAAGTGTCAATATATATCAGCTCCCCTGACTCGACTGGTCTAGGATTTTTTTCCTGTAAGACCCACTACGACCCAGAGTGAAACACTTCAAGCCCACTTGAACTCTGGTTGGATCTAGGATCTAGCTATTAAGTTTACTTAAAAAAACCTAACAACCTACCAAACAAAAAAACACCACCTCACTGCCTTCTCTGTGCAGGGCTTTAGCATGCATTATTATCATGACTCAGCAGAGAACTGGTCACTTTGTGTGTTTCTAGGATCAGCCAGCATCTTGCAAACCATTCCTCTGAAGACACCCAGTCTCCACTGCAAAACTATCTCTCCTAGGGTGCCTATTTCCTCTATGAATTTCCACTGTGACAGTAAATCTTTTCAGGAGAGATATGAGGATAACAGAGCCTAAATGCTTACAGAGAAAACATAAACATTCTTGTGCAAAAGTGACTCACTCAGTGAGAGATAAAGGGGCTGGAATTTTCCTAAGGAAATGTCTTATTAACTTATGTTTTCTGTCTGTATCTCTGTCAGAAAAAGCTGTCATTCCATCTACTTCCTCAATAACTTCCATTTCAGTCAAAATGTTGCAGAGGGAGAAAGGGCTCAGAGATGTAAAATACCTCCCAGTTTTGTCAAAGTATGTGGCTGGGTAGGAAAGCAAAGTCTTTTATCTGTCCCACTGTTAAAAACAATTTTCAGCATGAGTCATCAGAATACCCACTTATGAAAGAACAGTTAAGAAGATTGAAACTACAACATGTGTACTCAGTGTACTGCTAGCATTGTGCATAGTTTGCCATCCTGAAGTAAGTATGCTGTGTAGTAACACTGTCTAGGAGAGCATGTTGACAGAAATCAGCATAAAAGGAGAATGAAATAATTCTGATTCTGGAATGAACTGCCCAAATTTATGTAGCATTGCACAGAGATGTGGAAACACTGGTACCATTCAGTAATACTAAACCTGAAAATAATGAAGCTAAAATAACATCCCTCCCTATTTTAATGCCAAGGGAAGCTATTTAAGCCTGCTGCAAAAGATTAAGATATCAGGGACAGAAAGAGAGGTGCAAATAAAAGTTTGGAAGTAGTCTTGACTGTAGAGATTCTGTCAGTTTAGTCTACTTCTAGCATGGCAACTGATAGCTGAGCTTGAAAGGTAGCTGATCTCCATTGTCATGTTATTTCCAAGATACATTGATTACTGTGGAGGCATGTAATTGAAATTCTTTTTCACTGTTAAAAAATGTGCTTAATATTAGTCTTCTCATGCAACTTCTACACTGATATCTCAATTATATGATTTACCTAGCTGGTACCATCCCTTCAGTTTTTGCAATAGCCTCAGTGATGATCAAATTTCTCAGGAATGATTGTCCATAATCCATCAGAGCTTGTAAAACTTTTACATTTATCATAGAGCAAATAATCTGGTAAGCAGCCAAGCCTTCATTTTCCACCAAAGAATACTAAAAAGAATCCAATTCCTGGAATCTGATGCAAATGTGTTTTCCGTGAACTGCTCTGTATCCATGCACAGTTCAGAAGACGACATCAGAGAAGTTATTTAATGAGTAAAATATTGTTGTTTCCCCCCCTCCCTCCACTAGAATTCCACATATCAAGTTTTCCAAGACACATATGCTCTTTTTAATGACTTGAAATACTTTCCTAATGATTAAATTCTGCTTAGCTGTAGTAGGCTCTTCCAGACTTTTTAGAAGCCAATGTAATGTATGCAACTGATGATAGGCTATAAACATTCATTTTAGGCCAGTAAAAGCAGTGCTTGGAAAACTGAGTTATCCATACCAACTTTGTTCAACAGCTTGTGTGATAATCATCCCTAAAATTAGATATTATGACTCAATAAAGCCATTTGGCAGTGCAGTAGTGCTGTCCAGCTGTCCATGCCGTCCAGCTACTTGAAATTGCAATGTCTAAATTATTCGGTTGCATTTCTGCAATACTTCTGAGTCATGTAGAGTATTTCTTGCCTTGAAATTCAGTAGGCTGCTTGACATTTAAAAGGCACTTCTTCAAGATTTGTGAAGTGGAAATCAATTGCTCTATAAAATGTGAAAGGAGTGCTTTCATGTTGGTAGTGATTTCTGTTTCCTATACTTCTTCATGGTTCAATAACTTCCAGCTTCAAAATGTGGGGTAATTTTTTAGTGTGCAGCAGAAGGCTACTGTCTGGCACTTTACATCTCAAAAGTTTCAGGAGGTAACGGTTACATGCACATACAGATAATTGGATAAAGGCCAGCTTGGCCAAAGACAAGTAATGCTGTGACAAGGTACCATCTCCAGTGCAACTTCTGTTGTGAGGCAGACTTACTTTCTCAATCACACAATTGTTCATTAACATGTGAAGTTATCAGCTCTGCTGCATGTGGAAAGTGGCATGTGCTGCTGTCCCAGTAAGCATCTTCTGTGCTGTGTGGTGGCTCAGCTACAGTGGGTACTGAGAAATTGGACACTGCTGCAAAATTAGGCGTCTACACTCTATGCACAGTCTGGCAGAGGTAGTATCTAAGTTGTCTTCCCACAGCTGCTGACAAGAACACAAATTTGTATGTTGTGAGGGAGTTTGTTTTCTACTCAACCACCATCTTAGTTAATAATTTGAAGCATTTACTATAAAATCACTGCATTATTTGTACAGTTCCCGATTTGTTCCAAGTGTTGTGAAGAAGAGACAGTTAAAACATAGGGGACTGAAGGTGATGTCAGCACAGAGATCATTGGGCTGTGCATCGCCTTCCAACCCTCCCAAAACAATTTGCCTCCTGTACCTATTTCTTGCAGGTATTAGGAGGACCTTTCAGGACTTCGCCAGACAGGGATGGCACCGGAATTGCACATTGATTCTGTAGCCTGAGCAACCAAACTTGCCCAGGCTCCTGGCCATTCATCACAGTTCACATCTCTATGCCTAGTGCACACCCTTCACATCCCCCTGCTCCGGCGTGGGCTCCTCTCTCCCCAGGCTGCAGGTGGGCCTCTGCTCCCCCGCTCCCCTCCATGGGCTGGGGGACACAGCCTGCCGTCTCACCAGGGGCTGCAGGGGCAGCCCCTCCTCCGGCGCTCCTCCTCCCCTCCTTCCTCACCGACCTCGGTGTCTGCAGCGGGGTTCCTCTCATGTTCCAATCCCCCCACTCGCTACCTGTTCCCCTTCTTAAGTCTGTTCTCCCAGAGCGCTACCACCATCACTGATGGGCTCGGCCTGGGCCAGAGACGGGTCTGACCTGGAGCTGGGGAAGCTTCTACCAGCTTCTCACAGGAGCCACCCCTGCAGCCCCTTCCCCGCTACTGAAACTCTGCCACACAAACCCAATACAATACCTTTGGCAGGAGTAGGGCATTCTGTCATCTTCGGTATCTACCTCTTTTTTTCCTTCATGGCGAAGTTGCTAGTTCTTCTGCTGTCTTGACTCTGGATCCCGTCTTTTAAACTTACTTGTAAAATTCTTCCTGTTTTTCATTAAGTTTTCCTGCTCCGTTGTCTCGGTTCTTGCCTTTTGCTCGTGTTTCCAAGTTCACTTTTTCATTACTTCCTCTTCACCCCACATCTGCCGTTGCTCTGGTGCCTGCTGTTTCTGTCTTCCTGCATTGGAGTTTTTGCTTCTTCCCACAGGCTGCTCTGGAAAACTCTTTTTTTAGAGCCATTATCTGCTCACACATAAGATTAATTTGCTGCCTTTGAGGTATGCAGGCAGTAGAAAGGAGCAGTAGCAGAATTAGACAGTCTAGAGAGCCTGACTGTTCCCTAAGCAATGTTTTTCTTGTGTGTCAAATTGCATGAAAATCAAAGCATTTGTGTCTATACGTTCCTGGAACATTTTGACACTTATCAGCTGAAGCACTCCCAAGTTGTCATCTTATAAAAAGGACAACTGGGCCTGGTGTTGAATTTTGCTTTACCATGCTATTCAGAAGCTAATGGCATGATATGAACCCCCCTCCCCCAAACAAAAAAAAACACCAAAAAAACTTTAAGTGCTATGCAAGTTTTGCAGAAGTTTTATGAAAGTTGTATAATTATCTTATATGATCTTTTTTTTTTTTTCCCAGGCTTGTACTGAGTACCATTCAAGTATATAGTTTCTCAAACTCTGAAACAGAGTGGTTCATAGTCACTTACTGGTATTTCAAAATTGTTGGTTTAAATTTGGTACTTTGTGCCTCCAAAGGAAACAAACATGCATATTAAGGTTTAAACACACCCCTCCCCCAACAAAACCCAAAGTAAAACCTGGACTTAGTGTCTTGTTTGCAATATTACTACTGTAGCTGTTTGGAATATCTTGGCATTGTGGTGTAGTTTTCCTGTAATTCAGAGGACACCATGAAGAAAGAGCTCTGCACAGATCATCTCATCCTCTACTTCATTATGCTACTGTATAAATCCAGCCGACACCCTGAATCTCAAAGACAGAGCAGATCTGGAAAATATTCAGAGATGGGGGAGAGGATTGACTCAAAGCAAGGAAAGACTTTCTTAGAAAGAAAAAAGCATTTTGAGAGAGAAACAGAATGGGGGAGGCAGAACAAGAAAGAGGCCAATAAAATTGTGACTAGCATGGGGAAGTTAAAAAGTCATTAGTTGTTTGCTATTTCTCTGAATATTGGAACTAAGGATCATCAAAGCAAACAGAAAGAGAAGATGTTCTTTGTGCAGTTGGGTAGTTCAGCTGTGGAACTCTTTGTCAAAGGATGTTGCAAATGATAAAAAAGTCCATGGTTTGTGAAGAGGTTTGATGTGTTCATGGTGGAACAAACAATTTGCTGTGACTATATCTACAGAAATTACTTCCAGTTCAGGAAATCCCTTAGCTAAAAAATAAGCAGATTCTGAAGCTACCTTCATTTTCATAAGCTTTTTCAGGTGTACTCCTTTTGGAGACCAGGTACTATCCTACATGGGCCATAAGTAGTGTACCCAGTACTATTTTCGTGTACTTCATCACTTCACAGAATTGTCTGACAGGTGATTTTTGGTTGTTCTAACAACCATACATCTACTCACCAATTTTAAAAAATGTGTTGTCTTGCAAATATTGTAATGTGGAGGCTGAAGGCAAGAAAAAAAGGGGAAGAAGAATGCTACAATTTGTATGGATTTATTCTTTTGCAGGAATTGATACTTCAAAAGATCTTGGTTCCCATCGACTGTCCTTTCCTGTCTCTCACATTTCAACAGCTTGCTTGAAATTCTGTACATTATAGGCTCTCTTGAATGACAGATATATAACATCCATTGTTGAACTCATGCATTTGAGAACTTTTTGAATAGAGGCAAAAATGTGACCATGCCCCAGAAATGCAGAATGCTGTTTGTGAGTAAAAGCCCAAGTTGAGGAATCTACAGATACAGCTGCTGGGAGGGTATTTCCTGTTCTAGTTCTCAAGAACATTTTGGCAAGACTCCTTAGTGGGACTCTGGTAAGGAAAATAGACTTTTCCTGCAGGCCTTTAATCTCTGCGAGCTCTTGAAGAACTTGATCACTCAGAAAAATTGGCCCTAGAACTTAATGTGTACTTATGTATCTTAGTGCTCTGTTCAATTTTGTTTTAATGAGTGCTGTTAGATAATGTGGAGTCTAGTAGTGATGTTGGATTTCTCTTCAAGCAAGTTTCATTTTCATTTTGATCTTTCACATTTTGCCTGCTCTTGGCTTTATAACATATAGACAAAATCTTTTTTCTGTGTGCTTTTTCTTGACAGTTTTGTTAAAGTTATAGAGAAAATTCAGAAGAAAGCTACTGCAAAAAATTAACAGAACATAATACAGAAAGGTATGCTGGGATCAAGGGAGATACCTTTACTAACAAATTTAATACTCACATGGGTAACAAACCCAACTGTACTTTTTTTTTCTCTATGAAAAGCTCTGTATGTATAGGCTTTTCACTGATTAATCATTCTTCTTAATTTAGTTTTTAATAGCAAGCTAACACAGAACAGAAAACCAAAGGAGTTCAAGAGCTCTAGAAATAAGTATTAACAGCTTTACTTCTTGTAATATTTTTCCTTACCCCTGGCGGGGTGGAAGAAAAAAAACGCTAAATATGTCCTTTCCTCTCTTGCAACCTATTTTGAATTTGGGCCAATGTGGGTGTGGAATTTGAGTGCCAGCTCAAAGTTTTAGTTAACTGTAGACGCCATTACTAATCTGCCATGTGTAATTTGGCACAATCCTGAGCTAGGTCTGTGTGTAGATTAGGAAAGCAAAGCTGGCAGAAATTTAGGTCAAGAGATGGCAAAAAGCATGTGTAATTGTCTCCAGTGCTCACGATTAATTCTCAGAAGGACACTGAGGAGAAAGTTACAATGACAAGGCCAGGCAGGCCCTCACGGGGTGAACAAAGTCTCAAAATGCCTATAAGTTTTGGAAGGCGAAGGTCATAGGAGCAATATTGGGCCACTCCAAGTCTATGTCATAAACTGTCAATAAAGAGCTCTTGTGCGGAGCAGACCTCATGTTTTCTCTGCCTATGTTTGTTTTTCACCAGCACCCCATCAATTCACAGTGCAGGGTTAATAAAAATCCACACAAGTCTCAAGGTGTTTCCTTTAAACGTCTTTGGAGGTTGTGTAGGTGGACAATAATACGCAGCTGACTGAATGCTCAGACCCCTAGTGGTCTGTGCTCTTTATTGCGGTACCTTTTAACCTATATTGTATATATCTGGCATGATTAAACTGTAGGGCTGCATTTTTTAACAAAGTTTATCTGAACAAAAATTTTGCATGTAACATAAATCCCAGGAATCTGTCACAAGGGGAAGACCTGAATCATCTTGGCCACACTGACAGCATATCTAATTCATTTTATCACTGCTTGACAAAGACTAACCCCAAGTCTGGTTAAAGAGAAGATGAAGCTTTTCTGTCTGATCTTGGCCCTTGATTCATTTTTATTCAACTTTTTAAAAGGATATCTATGACCTTTACTCTCATTTTGTCTTCTTAAACATCTTCTGGCTGTCTTCAGATTCCACGACATTTTACAACGTTGCGTTTGGGTTGAAAATTCATATTAATAGCAAGGTTGAAAGAAACAAAGACTAATACCTTGGAATCACAGCAGCTATTCATCAAGTTTAATTGCCGTCAGGTCTACTTAAAAGATAGCTGACTTACCTACACTGCATTACACAGTAAAGGAGTATTATATGGAAAATACCAGAAAGAGACAATTATTTTAGCAGGTGCACACTGATTTGCGGTTGAGATAATTTCTAAGCTAATGAGCTAAGTTCCCATGTTTTGTTTTGTCTGGGTTTTTTTTCACAGCATTCTGAAAAAGGATCAAGGTTTTCCATAGCTTTTATGACATTACAAAGGTGAAAATCCCAAGCAAAAGAAAAAAACCAACAATTAAAAAAAAATTCTTTTACAAGTCAGTTAGTTTTACCAAGGATTTCTGTGACCATCAGAAAATTTTGTACATAAATAACAGAAAACCAGACTAATGCTGTTCAAATGTGGCTTTTTTGTATATCTCACTACACTGAGCTACAAATAGAACAACTGAAAATTATTTGATCAGTTGTCTGTCAGCTCCACAAGGCTCCGTGATGTTTTATCTCCAATTCTAGTCATTTAAAAGGTCAAATGATTTTTTTAAAGAAAAGACAGCTAAAGTAGAGTGTCAGGAAGTGAGATAAGGAAAACCCTTTTATGTTTGAAAATATAGCCTTATCTTAAAGTTCACTTTTCATTTAAAAATAAAGGACAGCTGTGAAAAGAACAACAATATTTTATTATGTAAAGGAAGCAAATACAATTGGTCCATTTTTTTTTAGTAGAAGAACACAAGCATGTTGTTTTCTACAGTTGTCAGTTCATCACCTATCATAACAACTGTGGGTTTATATATGTATGTTTATATATGTATATATATTTTTTTTTTCCATGAATGGCCTTACCTTTGTGGCAAAATGTAGTTAATGAAAGAGAACTTGACCTGAAATACTAGGATAGACTTTGGTATAGACAAGCCATTTCATCACTGGATTCAGAAATTATCCTGGGGAAGAGGAAGTTTTAATGGATCAGAACTAATAAGATCATGACTGAGAAAATTATCTAGACCTCTTTATGAATAAGAGTATCCATTTCTCACAACTGATCATAAAGCATTTATTCTACAGGAAAGTATAACCCTTTTTTTGTCTTCTAAACAACACTATTAGACCCTGACTTTAAAAAATTGACAGTATGCCACCAACATAAGCATTACAGTTAAGTACTGATGCTTCTGGGAATAACAGAAAAAAAAGTGAGATAACATTAACAGTATGGGTAGTGAAATATCTGAATCATATGCAGGTTATTGAATGTATTCCCAAACCTCACACACTGATTAATCAGGAATTGCCACAGCTGCACATAGTGTTGGCAACAAAACATAAAACCATTTGATACTTTCCTGGTTTGGAATTTATTACAAATCTGAAATGCAGAGCTGGCCAACTGAAAGGTTTTCTACAGGTTTTACAAACTGTTGAGCATAGGCTTATTGTAACTTAACTGTTTTAAAGCAATTTAGTTAATTCAGTAAGCAGCTCTTACCAAATAGTTTTCTGGACAACAAAGATTTTTTCAGAATATTGACTGACTGCAGAGTTGTTCTTAGATATTTCTGTGTATTAGTTGCTGAAACATCCTTTTCGCTTTCTTATGCTCTTTCTTGCACAGAGCTTTTGCAAGAAAGGAAGTAAAAAGTCCTGGCAGAGTGGTCAGAAGTGTGATATTCAGGAGAGGAGAAGATATTTCTGTTAATCTCCTGCATGAGGTATTAATTGTAATCTTTGAAATTCTTGTGGAGCTCTATCTAGGCTGCTTAACAGAAGTCTAACATTAGGATAAACAATACATGAATTAATGTAAGCCAATTAACATACAAACAGAACCTATAAAAGCATCTTGCTAGCCGAAGACTGACCAGTGTGACTGCATCTCTGTGGTATTAGTGTCAGTGATTAGCTCATCGTGACCTCAGGACCACACAGTACATTAGCTGCTTTTGGATATACATTCTCATCTGAAAGCAAAGTGGTTCTTGGGATTTAACTGTCTTTTTCACAGCCCTTCAGTCTTTTCTGTTTTAGGCTTTTACGTATTTTGTATTTCTTTCAGCATTAATGTACTGAATGACAAAATATATAATGCAGTATATCTGTCAAATGAGAAGTGCCTACAGAGTTCTTGGTCATCTATATACAGCTAATATGGCAAATCAAGGTTAATGAAAGGTAGTAGCATTGAGATCTTTGAGAAATTGTGTAGCAAAATAGAGGTTGTCCTACAATGTCTGTTTAGGACCTACTGAAAAGATATGAATGTAACCAAAACTACATAGAACTGTGCAATTCCTATTTGCACATTCCAGATTGTTTTCTTCTAATGACTTTTCATGTCCAGTAGAAATCCTTGTATTTTTACTCATTCCAATCAAGCCAGTTATGGTTCCAGATGAATTACTTCCATTCTACAAAAATATTCTGCAAATATTTGCTAGCATATCACAGTAAGTAATTCTGGCAATTAGCATCTTTTTGTGTGAAATTCTCATATACTTTTGAGAAATATCTCTTCTTGCAGACAAAGTTCTCTTTATTTACAGGAAAAATATCACAGAAACAATGCTGGACTTATTTTAAAAGTTCTTGAATGGTTAACCATGAAGCAATAATGTCAGATGTTACCAACACAGAATCATTAATAACTAATAATTGGAGAGAATTGAGTCATTCCATTGACTTGAAAAGAATTTTCTATTAACCTTCATAGCAAATTCCATCACCTCTTTTTGTTTCCTCTGAGGGGATATTTTTAGATCAAGAAATAAGCCATACCTATTTAATGAATTACGCATTACAAATTATTCCCTCAATTTCAGTCATCAGGTCAAACCTTTATTATTGCCTGGGAAAAATCACTTACAATCTGTCAAGTACTCTAAAATGTTTACCACATGAAACAGGAAGGGTTATATTTGTTTTGTTGTGGAAAAGCAAAAGGAAATATTTCTGCAGCAAAAAATATCCAATCTTCCAAATTGCCCAAGTGAAAGTTATGGTCTATCAAAAACTTAGCTACTTCTCTGTTTAGGTTATTTTTTTACAGCAGAAAAGTGAGGCATTTTAATGAGCTCCCCCAAATTACAAAGTTAGCACTCTCTCACAAAAGAAGGAAAAAGTGACTTTTGAACGACTGGTATTGGTAGCAGTGTCCTATTTCTCCTGTTGAAATATATGAGCAAGTTAAAGCCTTATTTCTACACAGAGTTTCTGTGTTTTGCATTAGATATACTTTGTAAGATGCATAGCTCAAAGCTTCCTTTTTTATTCAAAATAATGGGAGATTTTCCACCTAGTTTAAATTGAGTGCAATATGGTCCACAAGGTTTTTAATTAGGGACTGGGCAAATGATTTGGCTAAAATAAAACTGACTTGAAGCTTTATGCAAGACTGAAAGAAAACTTTGTAGCTTGCAAAAATCTGATTTAAAATAATCTGCAAATTTAATATGTTATTGTTGGGAGAAAAAAAAATCTCGTTTTTGTCATACAACAAAGCTTGCAAAGTCTACAACCTTATTTTGAGGGGCTTGAGTTGGTTCAGATAAGCATCCAGACTTTTAGATGCTTATTTAATTGAACCTCTAAACCTTTTGAGGTTTGCCCATCTCCAATTTAAAAATCCTCTCTGGAGGAAAGTTATCCAGCTGTAAGCTCTACAAAAGCACACCTGGCAAAACAACATCTGCCTGACAATGGCTTAGTGAGCCTCAGTAAGGGCTGACATATGTGCACATACAATTGGACCTTATAGCAACAAAGCGTTTTACATATTAGTGTACACTGGGGAGTCCTGACTCCTGACAGAAAAATATGATGGCTTTTACACTTTAAATTACAGTGAAGCTGTATCCACAGATGGCGCAGATACAACATATGCTCTTGTACAGATGGCAGGTAAAGGAGGTCATTTCCATAAATGCCTCCTTCTGATTTCCATCGTTTGCTTCGATGCAGTTGTTGCAATTTGAGATCAGCATTTTCAGGGGGAGTTAGTTCCAGCTGCTGATAGGGCGCTGACTGGAAGCCTGTAAGTGCCAGTACCGATGCAGAGGCTTCTGTTGACACTTCCAGACGATGAAATATCATTCCCTCTCCTCTATTAGGGCATCTCTTTCATAAGGTATGGGGCACAGTTTGTTGTGGTTTGGTCAGTTAGGAGAGACAGACACTAAGTTAACAGAATTGCTTTGAGATTAGTCAGCTGGAGAGCTCGCAGAGCCATTATGTGCCAAATGGCCATGCTTTGAAGATAGGCAAAGTAAATCTTACATGGTCAGGTTCTTGAAAACTAACAAAGGAGCTTTAATTCTGAAGGAAAAAGGACTGATACATAGCCTGTTTTCTTACGCTGACCTTTGTTTTAAGATTAAAACAAAAATTCCAGGAAATATTCATACTCAGCCAAATTCTGAGAGCAGGACATGGACCAGCTGACCACCAGCATCTAAGTGAGGCTGGAATAGAAGGAAATTTGTGCCCATGAGACAGAGCAGCAGTGCTGCACTGCCAGCTTCAGAGCTGCAGGAACCCTCTAAGGCAGGCTTTCATCTTCTTTTTTTCCAAGCAGTGTATTCATCTGGATACCCAGCCTCACTCTTAGTCCTTCCCTTTCTCAGCCTGCCTTAGAGCTTTTTGTTTGTGGGATGAAGAGAAGGTTGTGCGTTGCAGAGCTTTGCTCGGCCTTAGAGGATAAGTACAGCTTTTAGAAGGGCAGGCCTGAACTTCCATTAAGGTGGCTTCAGAGGACTGCCAGGGATTAAAGCTGTCTGTGAGAGTTACTGAAATCCTCTGCCTACTTCTAATAGGCCTAATCTAAGCCCAGAGTGTCCTCATCCATTTTTAAAGTAACTGTTTTCCCCCTCTTATTTTGGCATCTGCAGCTCATGGAAATGTTCCTTTATTTCCAGACAACAAGAGGTGGTTATGCCATAACGTAGGATTAACAGGGAATTAAAAGTTTTGTGACAGCTCCAAAAGCAAAGTTGTATAGCCTGGTGATAAGGAAAAATGGATCAGAAATGTAAGTTTGCAGAGTTTGCAGCAGGAGGGACAGCAGGTCCCACTGGGAAGACATAATGGAAATCATTCCCCTGTTTCCATCTTGGTCTTTCTTATGTTTTTAACTTCTTTTACTTGGGGCATGAAACTGTTCATATCCATGCACAGTATGTCAAATCTGAGCTGCCTCTTCCAAACCATTTCCTATGAAACCTTGTGTTGTGTCACCTCGCTGCCTCTCAGGTCACTTCTATACTCCAGACTTTTCCAAAAGCACAGGGCGGTTGGTGGGTCATATGATGAAGTGTGGCCAGGTGTGACTCAAGTTAGGCTGTTGGACAACACTGTCAGTAGAGATGAGGGTCATCAAGGAGTACAGCTGTCTTCTTAGCAAAGGTACTGCTCCTAACACTGTGCGTTACATTCTCTCCCCTCTTTTCTATATTCACTGCTACATTTTTTAGATGTTGAAAATTCTGAAATCAGACTTCTTTTCCTAGAAATTGGTATAACTAATGAAGAGATGCAGGCTAGGCTCTGCATCTGGAATCAAATAGTCTCTTGGGATCTGATCTTAAAGACCAAGGCCAAATCTTTTAATGAGAACTTAGGCAGTGTCTTATAGCAACACAACTGACTTGTTGGGAGGTTTCTATAACACCTACCAAACTGAATTTCCATCAGGTTATGATGTTTACACACTTAAGCGGTGTACCTTTTATTCCATTTAACTATTTCATTTAACTCTTTCTCTGCTGACCAGTGTTCTGTATCCATTCTTTTTTTTTTTGACTTGGTAATTTTTTTTTTTATTTCAGTAGTAGAACAAAAGTTTTGTAAACCATTAGATTTTTATAAATATTGGAAATAACTGAATAGCTTCAGATTAATATCCCAGTGTCAAAGACAGAGTAAATTTGACACAAGCATAGGGGAAGGACCTAGCCAAAAGCAAAGCTTCTCTCTTTCAGCAGAAAACTCCAAATCTGACTGAACAGCCAGATGAAATATTGGTCCATTCTTTCAAAAGCAATGAAGATTTAAATGACTGTCGACACAACTTCTGAGGAAGGCTAATAATTGTTAAATCATCAGATTAAGGCAGATATCCAAAGGATACCAGTAAAAGTCAGGGGAAAAGTAAGGTTAATGAACCGAGACTGATCATATAATTCACAGGCTTTGTCCTGATTTTGTTCAATCCAAAGAAAGGAAAGTAGAAGATGGGAACTTCAGGTATGGACTAGAAACACTGGAGTTTCTATATCCTGGAAGTACAGAACAGGACAGCTTAAACAGGCCAAAAAGCATCCAGGAGCTGGATAAAACAGTTACTGAACATATTGTGAAAAGTTACTGGAGACCTCAGTAACACGCATTTGCTCAGCACAAAATATCTCATCACTTTGGGCAAGTGAGCTAATTATAGGAAGTACAGCATGGTTACAAATGTAGGTGGAAAGATCTGTCAGTTCTCCTTCCATGCCTATACTTGTACCAGGATCCTCAGCTGAACAAGACTTAAAGATGTGTCTTCTACCACTGATAGCACTGATACTGCTGAGACTACAAATGTTTGCTTTCACCAGTTACTGAAGACCAGGCAGCTATTAGCACATGGGCTGCAATACTGCTGGCTTTGGTGGTCTCAGTACTTCTTTGTTGAAAGGGGTCAAAAGAATTTGAAAAGAACTGAGAAGCTGCTGAGTTTTTTCCAAGCTTGGAAGAAGCCAGATGACTGTATGCTATGATTACTCTATTCATGAGACTGGAGAATGAGAAATCTGAATTGATTGGACAGGACTATGGCAATTAAGCATATAGGAATGTATTCGTTATGCTCAACTATGCATTTAAATTTAAATATTGAACATCAGTACAACATTTTAAAGAATGGGTACTAGTAAATCTAGCCTCCAGAATGTTTTAATTAAAGCTATTTTAAATAGTACTTACAAAGTTTATATTTTACAATGTTTCCTGTGTGTTGACTGCAAGATGTTTTTCAGAGATTTCTTTATGGCAATGTTGAAGTCTAATCCTGTATTTTACTCTTGAAATACTGTAAAACAACAGAACCCCAGGCTTTGTTTCAGCAAGGAGTTAAGGTGTAGAAAAAAAGGGCCGTAATAGCTGTGCATAATGTTGCCTCATCACCTCTCCACCATTTCAGTCATACCACAGATATTTCTGGATGCTGTCACAGCAATCTGTGGAACCATATTCCAGCTGTTATCAGACTTTCCCATTCCTGGAAGCCTGCCTCTCCCTCAGCTCCAACTGCAAATGTCCACACAATACAAACCTAGTCTTCCTCCAAGAGATCAGTCCCAGACTAACCAGAGAGTACACCAGAATGTATCTGTTATTTTTTCACTCCCATCTAAAAGGACCTTTGGAATTACAAAGTCAGGCATGAATCCATCAGCTCAAAGTAAGACACCAACACCTTTATGAACTAGCCCTGACAGAATTGTGTGCTAAGGTCTTTCCCGAAGTTACTAAGGTCTTCAACACAGGTATGCCCGAGCTGCAAATCAAAAGGATGTCAAAACATGCAATAAAACACATTTTAATTAGTCACAAAAAGCCCAAAAGAATTGAATGAACATTTTGCCTGGTCTGTCTAAAATTTACGTAACTTGCTTAATGACAATCAGCAGTCCTGTCACTTTCAGATGTCACCAGCCATCACTTGCTTCTGCATTACTTCAGATCTGAAGTCCCATCTGCCCTTCCCGTGCTCTTTCTTTTTTGGTTTAAAAAACCTTCCTACCATGGTGTCTAAATACTTGGGAAAGCATTCTCAAAATGTACAAAACTTATGCAGGATACCCCAGGTTTTCTTTAAAAAGAAAGAAAAAGAAAAAGGAATAAACCTTTCAAGTCCTGTTGAGAATTTGTATATCTGCATATATATCAAATCTACTATACAGAACTCCACTGGATTCTTATTTCCAGTAACTGTTAGTAATCTTATAACCTACTTCAGTTTTACAACACTGCGCACTAAGCTTACCTTTATGTGGCTCATGAGAACACATACCATATTGCTTAAACATGTACTTGTAGTATGCTTGTGTGTGCACCCACAATTTTTTTTAAAAAAAATTACACCGCTAAACCCAAACTGTATTCACATAAATAAGTTACTCTAGTCTAGTCTAGTATTTTTTTTTGCTGAAGAAATCTGGATTTGCTGCAGCATTTTTTTGCAGGTTTGCTACAAAAGCAATGGATTTAACTAATAGATGCAAAATAGCAAAAAGGAAACATGGGATACTGGAAAAAATAATGTGCATTGCTTACACACAAGATTTTAAGCTTGTCCACCTACGACTGTACATGTCATTTCTAGACCATAACTTTCAAGATGATAACTTCTTAACTTTCTTGTGTTCTAATAACTTAACTTTCTTGTGTTCTAAACTTTCCTTACGGTGCAAGTTGTTTTGATACTCTTTCGTGTAAGTTGCTTTTCTGACCATGTTCAAAAAGATGACTGTTCTCCATCTAAAACTAAAATCTTTCAAAATCAGTTAAGATACTAATTAAATATTACTGAGATGAAATATGGGGATAGTCACAAGAGTTTGAAGCAAATTATTATCATTCTTATCATTACAAAAGGATAAAAACTATGTAGCCCTCATTACACAAGGCACAGGGAATCAATCAATCTCTGCATTATCATGATACTAAAAAGCATACTAAATGCAGCATATTAGGATGTGTCATTCTCATCCCTAAAGCAAAGACAAGAGTAGAACCAAAAGGTGACACTGATAAGGGAATTATTTTGCTATGCAATTAACAGTGTTACTCCTTTTTGAAAGAAGACATTGTAGCCAGGAGTTCACAAAGTTTTTTTTCCTTAAGAGATTTTTTTTGGCTATGTAGAATTTCCTGTGTAGTCAGGGCTAAAATAACAAGAGTTTAGGGTGAGTTGCAACTATCTGGTTGCAGATCTTTAGCTTACTTCTGAATAATAGCATAGATAAAAAAACCCTTTTCTTCTAGATGTCTTATTCTATAGCAGTCTTTCTACTCCAAATTTATTTCCTCTTTTTCCAGAACATCAGTACTGACCTTTAAGAGGAAAGTATTACCAAATTAGCTAGTCTAGAGGAGAGAGATCCAGCATGGCAAGCTGCTTACAATATAACCAATAGCTTTGTGTAGAAAGAGGGAAGACTCTATAAGCACAGTCTAGCATAAGGAATAATGTTACTGGAAGAATTACTAAAATTATCATGATATTCAGAGATTTCATTTTGCTACTTTTTTTGGCCAAAATTAATCTTTGTCCAAAGAGCTTGACAAATGATAGTGGGGCAAGTAACAGACAAGCAGATAGAGATGATATGTGAGTGATTATGGTTGTTTGCAGAAAAAAGTCTGTGCTTTGATTTAAGTTTTGTTTGCTGTGGCCATGTTTTTCTTCATTTCCATGACAATAGCAAAGGAAATAGTATCTAAAAAACTTGCTTTAAAACCTTTGCATTATTTTTTCTTGGCTTGTACTAAATAGGCAACATCAGAGAGCAGTGGTTATTTTCCATGTGGATAATCCAGGATTAGAAAAAAGTGTGGGAATACTGACCTATTGTTCATTCATTTCAAAGAAACAAACTTCTCTGTATAATTTCCAATTTATTTTCATGTCTCAACTGTTTGCATGCAACTGTTAAAATGAAATGAGTACAAAGTGGGTGGGAGAAAATGCATCTGACAGTGTCTCAATAATATATATTTAGAGGAGGATGAACACAACTCCTGTCTGAATGGGTGTGGGAGAGGCTGTATGTTCATGACTGAAGCATGCAAAAGGGTGAGCTGAATCAAATAGCACTAATAGGGAAACACCTCTCTTTGTAGCTCTGGGAAACCAGTGCCTAATTTATATAAAAATAAATGGAAGTGGAATATATGGCTTGCAGGGGTGATAGCAAGCTGTGTTAAGAGTTCTTGCCCTGCATACCCTCCTCATCTTTCTTTCTTACCTTTATGCCAGGATTTGGTAGCACGTAGCCCAGCCCATGTGTTACAGTAAAGTCTTCAGGCTCTGGAGTAAGAGAACCTCTTGATTTGTCTCCCAGGTTAGACCTTATAAAAGACAGCTCCCATGAGGTCATAAAATCCTTGGGATGTGGGGCTTTAAAATGATTACCAAATTATGGTTGGGTCAGTCAAAATAAAGAATCTACTCTAAGCCTGTTCTTGGAGATTGGGGAAAAACTGCCACCCTGCTAATGGTATTAGGTGGACTCTTGAAAGAAGATGACATAGAATGCAGAATCCTGTATTGTTATCATCCACAAGCAGCTTTTGCTGCATATTTTTCTTAAATCCAGCCCTTAGGTAACAGAAAATGGTAGAATGTATTTAATTTTGGAAGCATTCCATATTTACTTGCAATAACTGCCCTGGGAGAGTCATTAATGCTTTAAAGCTTCCTATTAAATGGAAACCTCACAGTATTTTCTTTTTAATAAAATAAACTGAAAGGTGAAAATATTTTCTGTTTGTTTTTTAATTATGAATGCCTGTCTCAAAAAATTACTCTTAATTTGTTGGATTATTTTAGTTTTATATCCTTTCACAGGCATGTAAATGAATAATGAAAAAAGTGTAATAAAAGCAAACAATAATTATTCATATTGACCTGAGGCATTTAATGAAATAGAAGAGAGTCTAAAGAAACAGATTTCCTATAGCACTACTTTCTTAAGTATACTAAGGTAATTAGCTTTAAGAGGAGATAATTTCAGTTCGCTGAGGTTGCTCTTTTAAGTCTTTCTGGGAAATTTGGATTTTCCATTGATAGTAGTTTTAACATGTCACAGTGGAGCCAGAGTGAATTAAAGTGAAGAGCTACACAGTCTAAACAAACAGTCCTTCCCATTATCAAAAGCCTGACAACATAACAGCATAAACTATCATCACATGTCCACAAGTAATGCAGGAACAATTAAAAAAATAATAACAAAACCTCTCTGCAATCCATAGACAGTATCTGATGGCTTTTATTAAGCTAACATTTTAAGCTGTCTTATTTTCCAATTTAACATGTTGCTTTCCTACCGGTCTTAAGAAAATAAACAAATATTCCCCCTGTTCTGCAATCTTCTATTCTTTCTTTTGATTAAATGGTGACATAACATTCTCTAGCAATTCCCCATGAAAATAACCAACTAAATCCTCAAAAACATTGATGTGTAACAGAAAAACTTCAGTTCTTATTCCATTTTGAAGGACAATTAGGATAAATACAATATATTTGTTTGTGGGTAGGAATCTTTAGTAACTTATTTTACATGTTGAAAACATCTGCTTTAATCTATGATTTACATTTCATATTGCTTTTTGACAGATTTGTGTTTTCCTTGTCCTTACTAATTTTTACCCAAAGACACATCATCCATTCTCTATTTTTTTCCCCTACTATTTTGGATGTGCCCCGTATTAATTGACATATTAATTCTCTTTTCTTGTTCTGAGAGTCCATACTCCCTATTGTTTTGTTTCTTCTCATGCTTCTTTCTAACTAAATAAGAATTTAAAGGGTCCAATTACTGCGTGATCTGAGGATCTCCCACTCTTTGGCATGGTTAGTTTTGTCATAGGATGTCCTCGTTATGTGTAATTGTAGATAGTGAATTCAAGCACAAAGAGATTAAGGGCTCTGACTCACATTCAGCAAAAAAAACATCTGACGCTGTTTCAGGCATCGTCACCTCCCTTGCTCCCTGCAGGTGTGTGCTGCAACCCTTCCATGAGATGCTCGTGCTCTTCTAGGAAGCTTACATTTGACCTCTTTTAGTTCAATGGTAACTTCAGATAATATCCGGAAGGTGGACTGAAAAGCTTAGGTGCAGGTTTGTGTGGCAGCACGCCCCAGCTCATACACCCGCTTGCTCTCTGGCTGCATGCGGGCTGCAGCCTTGGTCGCAGTGATTTGGCCACCACGCCATGATAAGCAAGAGGATGAGGCCACCTCAACAGAGGTGATGAAGAACCAGAGGATGACACATGTGTTTCACAGTGTCCAAACAAATGCTATAGCCACTGAACTGTAGCCTCTGTCCCTGATATCCCTGAGAGTAGATGCCATGCTTTATTCCTCCCACTCTGCTTTGGTTAGTCCTTCACCTCAACATCAGTTACAACAGGAATGGGAAAAAGCCCTTTCACCTACTGGTTCTCAAGTGTATGTTACTGCAGGTCTTTTCTTGCTTAGGATGTATTCTTTCCTTGCACCTCTGACCGAGTGTAAGTTAAGTAGTAAAGTTGATGGCCAAGCCTCTTGTGCGTCGTCCTGTTCTTTGTACCTACAGACAAGAGACACTTGATAAAGACAGTGCCTCGAGGAGTTCCCTAACTGGATGGTAAGCAGAAGGAGTTTTTCCCTACCTGCGTAGTGTTTAAAGATGACTCTGTAGCACACAGAGTGAATGTATGCTTCTCAACATGAAGTCATCCATCTTGACACTGCAGATAAGAAAGGATATTAGATCTCTTCACATATCCCCTTGTCCTCTCCCAGCTTCAGTGTTAAGATACATTGTTTTCATAGACGTTGTTTGTTGATCACATATGCATGGCCAACTACAGCTCTGGAAAGTGTCTTAAGAATTCAGACCAAAGGCTGCAGAAACATCACTAGAAACTACGTAGAGAAAGAGAAATCATAGTGTATGAATTTCTAGTTCAGGATGTGGATTCTGTTCTCAAAACTGGCTGGCCTGGTACAGAGCCTAAAAGTATTGGTTCCTAGGGTTTTTCAAAGTACCAGCACTAAAGAGGCAGAATTTAGTCTTCCATTAATTTGCTTTTAATCATTGTTTTTCACTTATAAACGTTAAGGATATGTTTCAGTGTTTTTCTAATTTGGATTCCTTCTTTTATTTTTCACATTGCATCGGCCAACTACCTATACTTGCAAGAAGTTATTATTTACATCTTCTAATGAAAAATAGCATTTAGAAAGGATAAATTAGAGGTGAAGACTCTCTTATAATGCCTAATAAACAGTAAGTCCTTCAGTAGATTCATGTTGTTTCCTCTCTCTATAAAAAGCATTGTAAGCAACCTTAAGCTAGACATTAGTTATATATTGTTATGCTTCCATACCAATCACGGCAGCCATTTTTAAAAGAGGCAATTAAACTATTAAAAGCCAAAGTGAGTTGGGTGCCTACATCCCATTTTAGAATGACCTTAGTATTAGGAGCAAACATTTTACCCGGACTCCTAAAATCAAGACCAGATGCCTTTCTAAATACTATGCTGTAATTCAACCATATTTTTATTGGATACAGTACAGGAATTACAGGGTGAAATTCCATGGTTTCTGTTATGTAAGAAGTCAGACTACATGTTGGTGTGATCCCTTATGTCACTAAAATCACTGAATAACTGAAGATGTCATTCTGTCTTATTTGCTCAGATTTCACTTCCTTCATTCTTGTGGTGTCATAATGCCACTCGATCTCCAGCCACTGAAGTAAGTTCTAGGGAAAGCTTTGTAGGCAAGATCAGGATTTTTATTGTAATAAACAGGAAAAAGCCCAAAACCTTGGAAAATCCTTCCTGTGGCACTTCCACCATGCTTTATATGCTTATCTCACTTCAGGAGCAAGCCAAAGAGAACACATAACTCTGTTTTTGCATTCACTTTAATGTTGTTATCACCAGGCAATAAACTGAGGAATTCATGCTGGGTTCATACCTTAAGCATCAGCTTTATCAGCAAAATCAAAATACAGATAAAAAGAAATAGACTCTATTTCTGAAATAGGAGTTCCCATGAATTTGCAAATTATAATGCCTGTTGAAAAACAGAGGCTTTCCTCATATCCTCAAGTACACTTCTGATGGGATTCACAAATTTTCTCTTGAGCTTTGAAAATCTCTTCTCCTTTTCATTGGTCAGCATTCTAAAAGCATATTATTTAAAAGAGTCCAAGTGGTGTTAAAACTCTTGAAAAATTCTAATGCCATTAAAACCTCTGCATGTTTAAATCACATTCAACTACAAAATGAATTTTTAATGGCTTTTCTTTTTTGTTAGGCAAGATCATTTGAATGATAGAAAATTGGAGCTCCGTCATGTCTAATGTAACGCTCAAGAACCAGAAAAACCCAACCACCCTACCAAAAAACAGCCCATAGCAATCAGCGTCGGTGGGAAATGGAACAAAACAATAGGTATACTTTGACCTCAAGATTGTTTTCCTTCGGGTCTGTGAAGTCATTAGAAAACTCTGGTACCCTCTGCTGGCCAAGCAATAAATCTGTAGCCGGGGAGCAGTGCTGACATTCCCACGGATGCTGACATGCATGCGAGTGAGCAGCTTGGAAGCAAGAGCCGCATGGACTTGCATCCTGTTAAAAGAGAAAAAGAAAAAAAAAAATCAAAAAAACAATCCACAAAATGACGTATAAGAAAGTGCTAGTTAGGGAAAAGTTTCAGGCTACTTGAAGAGTACTATAAAAAAACATCGCTAACTAATACATTTAACGTTATAGCTTTTAAAGGATTTATTAAAATAGTAAGCCTCTACCTAAGGATGTTAGCTTTTCCGAGTATGTTGTAACAGTTCTAGAAAATGACTGCAAGCGTGCTCGTGCCATGCCTCTGATTGTTCAGAGTGGGACTCACGTGTGCTAAACAGAGGGAGTGTGGCATGTCTAAATACACTGCTTTAACATTAAAAAAAATATGCATATTCGTATTTCTTTGAAGTGGAGCACTACTTTCTGTTGCAGAGGTACATGAGCTCACTTTTAAGCAGAAATCAGTGAAGTTAAAACTTTGGTTTATCCATTTAAAATAATGTGTATTTTGTGCCTTACAGTTCACGAGGTTAAAGAGGTAAATGGTTTCATGTATACCATAGGCCTCTGCTAAAAAGAGGACAATAATGATGAGCCAGCCACTTTTGCAGAGGTGGAAAGTAACTAGTTAGAATAGTTAATCTTTTAAGACACGTCCCTGGCATTAAGTGGATTCTTCTCATTCAGTTGAAGGGCAACAGCTGGATTCTGTCATCCCTGACTGGGGCAGTCTTGTTAGTGTAGGATGACCTCTGGAGCACTAACACAGATAATACTGGCACCTCTCTCCGCTCTAATCAACTACCAGTCTGAGCAATTCTACAGGAGATGGGGGCATTAAGGCCATATTATTCTAAACAGAATTCAGTGATGGTAGCAGAGTATTGTGACAGCAAAAGACAGATTCTACCTTTCCCACCAAAGGTTTTTAATGCTAAATTTGGGGAATGGTCTGTAAAAACAACACAGCTTCATATTTTCTCTCTCTTCTTAAAGTCATGTTTTGCAAAACTAGACTGTTTGTGTCAAACATGTCTAAGCTAAAATTCTCACAGTTTTACTGCCATATATAAAACTGTTCATTGCAACCACACGTAGTTAATGTGCTCTCTCTTCGTCCCTTTCCACATAGATTAGACCTGGCAGGAAAACAAAGATTTCTGGGCATTTAGGTGGAATGTGAAAGACTCAGGTTCAAGTTACTGTTCTGTCCTGTCCTGTTGTGGAGCAGGGCATTGAACAAGGGTCTCCTAGATCCGAACTGTCTACTCTCGTGGCTCGACCAGGTGTTGTTTTGGTGATGGAGCTCTTGTATTTTGACCACTTTCAAAGAAGCTTCATCAAAACCTGACCACTTCTCATGATGTACATCAACTTTCACTGAAAATATTTCCTCTTGTAAAGTTTTTGGTCATGGCTAATATAGCTAGCTATGGATGAAAAAAAGGGCAACAAAGCTTTCTCTAGTTATGAAACAGCAAAATAAAGGTAGCTAACTTAATCAAAAGGGATTCATATGCCACACAGGCATTTGGTGTGTTTTTGCTTCACATTACACTGCAGAGCACAGGCATGCCATTGATAAGAATGCACTGGTGCACAACATACAAAGTACAATATGTTAATTTTATACATAGCAACAATACTGTTTATCCTTATCATTTATATATGATTTATTAAAAAATAACCTATATCTACCCTGTCAGCTAATTTGGGCTTGCAATTATAAAATGTGTTTAGCCTGAGTTTTCTGGTGTGCTTGTCCTCTTATAGCAGTTACAAATGTTCTCTGGATCCTTGGGATACTGGAGTGTTGCTACAGTGCCTTGTGCCTGGACAGTATAAAGACATTGGCTTCAGTTCACCTCTGAAATTCAGATCCTACTGTTGAAAGCACAACAGAAATAAATGTCTGCATCTGAGATAAGAGCGTTTACATTTACTTTACTGTCAGTGGAGAGAAATAGGGTGTCATGTACCCCCCAAATAAATATTAGTTATTTGAGAAATCCCACCTTTGATTTTTCCTATCAAATGAGAAAAGCATGATGATCAGCTGTGAAGAATTTGGGGTGGTTACTTGCCCACAGCCCTTCATGTCAAAGATGGGGATAAAACCCAATTCTGCAGGGTAGCTTCGCTTAATTGGAGTAAGCATTGTGTTCCACTCTCTGTTGACAATTTTAATATGACATCAGCTTTATTAGCTATACAGCTGCGAATCTCTGTTGGGAGGCAAATACATTGCTCAGTGTGTATGGCAGGAGTACAGAGTGCCCATGCATTTGAGGACTATGCCATAATGAACACAGCCATGGAGGTCAGATGCAGTGTTTCTTTGATGTGGAGGGGAATGTTGTAGAAGTGGGAATGTTGTGTAATTTCTTAAGCTTTTAAAAGAGCATGGAAATTGAAAGCCTGATCCTTAAGAAGTTAATCAACACTACTAGACCTCTTTAGTAATGTAACATAAACCTTTATCCCTCAAACTAATGATAGCAGATGGAGAGTAGGTGTCATCCTGTTTGTGAATTACTAAAGCAGGCTTCTTGAAGCTTTAGTATTCATAGATTTTGGCAGAATTTTGAGGTTCATGAACTCATCTGGTTTTACAGTGAAACTTTTCTTTTGGGGGGTGGGAGGGGAGTGAAGAGAGGAAGAGAGCGTGATTCTGACACAAATTTCAGCAAGTACAAGGATACAAATATTATAAAAAACTGTGAGGCTTTTATTTCAATTAAAAAAAAAAAAAGGAAGAAAACTGTATTGTCATGGAAATGACCACTAACTTGTTGCTTTGGACCCTTACTGGGCCCTCAGTTTCAGTCCCTTATCTGCCCAATATATATACCAGGGCTGTAATCTTGATCTCCTGCATCCCATGTGAGTTTCCCTGCTGCAGAGAAATTCTTATTCTTCCTGTAAGTTCTTTCCAAAAAAACATTTAAAGTCTAAATGCAAGTAAGATAAAGTTCAAACCCATCATGACTTTCGCAGCCTTCCCACTCTACTGCTTAGAAGGATCAGGTTTCGGTTGCAGATCTCCTAGGGCATGTGGGTTGGTGATTTTGGATCTTCTACCACTGTGGTGTCTGATTTTGCCCATCTCTTTCCATCCGTGATTGTCTCTCCTCTTTCTATTTCTTCTATTAACTCCTTCCAAATGGCTTCTTTCCACTGTTCCCTCAAGCCCTTGCAGCGCATTTTCCTGATTGAACGCTGTCAGCAGGGGGAGCATCAACAGCACAGGAGGCTCTCCCACACGGGCTACTGGGTCTTCATGGGAGGAACGGGGACAGACCTGATGAATAGGAAAGGCAGAAATTTGGCCATTCTATATATCAAAGATAATCCCATGTTGGAAAGTGTTGTCTCATATGTAAAAGACAGAGAGCTTTTTATATTTGAAGGGAAAGGAAAAGCCATCAACCTCCATACATGTTAGAGTTGCCATTAAAAAAAAGACAACATAGGAAATGTAGAATCGTGCTTGAGGTCTTTCCCCAAATTATTTTTTAATTATTTATTTTAGATATTAACTTTTTGTTGCATTCCTTGTTCAGAAACTCTCTAGAGAGAGAGAGTTAGTTCTTTGCTGGTGAATTTCAAGGCTAAAATATTATGTTGATATTGACCAAATAAAAAATAAACCAATTTTAAGTAGGCTGGCATTGAAAGAAAACAACTTGGGTAATCTGCACTGTCTGGACATGCTGTATCTCTGTCTGATACTTTCCTTTAGTGAGTCATTGTTTTCTGGTAAATGTTGATTACTGCTCCATGTGTTTGTGAAAATTTCATCTAAGCTATGCTGTTGCAATTAGTGCAGACATCAATATACTATCAACTTATGCCTAAAGGAAAAAGGTGCACCCTAATTCTATTTTAACAATCCAGCATTCTCATATATAATACAATATATGAATACTTCTATAAAATTATCATTATATATATTAACACATGAAATGAGGGACACTAGCAACTTATATATGCAAAAAAAGTAAGTAAAATTCACTGTAAGGTTGTTATAAGGAGAGGTGTGTTTGAACTACTTGTATACACTGAGGCTGGGACAAAAATACAAGTTAAAGACTAAATTAACTCCAACTATTCAAGAGAAGACCTAAACACTAGATACAAATAACCTCTTAAGAATCTCCAACCACAGTGGAGTATAGGAACCCCAGGTTTTCTGAAGTGATGCTACTTGGGTGTATAAGCTTGTGCTAGGACTTGCCCTTCTGTTGGGCAAAGCAGGGAATTTATCATTCACTTCATGCCCGTAGCTATTTATGAGTCACAGACAAAACGTCCCTGTGACTGAGTTCTCTGGGGAGCCTGATAGAGTAGGCATCTTCTGAATGCATTTAACTCACATCAATTATACTTCATTCAGCCATAGTAGATTTTTTTCAGAGGAAAATATGGTGCTGGCATATATGGTGATGCTGGTGGTGCACATTTTTATAATTGCCTAGTGGTTAGAGTACTCTTCTACCTTTAATTTCCCCTTAAGCTTGTGAGACTTTCAGTTTGCCACCCCCAGAAGAGGGCCTATCCCAGCTGAGGAAACACAGCGGTGCACTCTTTTGAAACCAGCAGTGAATGTTCAGGACCAAGACCAGGGACAGATTAGAGAGGACTGGTGTTAGGACTTACACCTGGTGCCAGACTCGCTGCTTCTCCACAAGAGATGGGAAGGTCCCTCCTTCCTCCCCACAACTGCTTCTGGTCCCCTGCAGCTTGAACCAGACAAAGGTCCCAGAGCTTTGGCATTGGCAATGCAGGTTGTGGACTCTGATTGTTTCGGTAGCAGAAGCTGTTGGCTGGTGTAGGTAGATGTTTTCTTTGCCTATGTTTACATCCCACCCTAAGTGCTTCTTGTACCACAGCATCAGAACATGCCACAATTTTAATAATATATTTATCCTTTTCATTTTATCAATACAGAAGTACTCTTCTTTCCTACAGAAGAGCAGAAGCACAGAACAATAGAGTTGTATAAGATCACATAGAAAGACTCTGATAAAGCAAGGCCTTGAATTTTTCTTTTCTAAGTCCTAAAACACACCCTTAATGACCTGATCCTCTTTCTTCTCTGCATGTCCTTGTTGTTTTCCTAGCAAATATTGTAAAGGTGTGGTTTTCTTTTTCTCTTGGGCTGTTCTTCTACAACATACGTATGTCTTGGGTTCTGCAAGTTGAGTAGGTACATTTTTTAAACCAGTAAGCCGATTGGTATATATAGTATTCCTATGTTTAAAAATGCCTATGAAGACTCAACCAATGCTCACTGAAGCCAATGACATCTTTGTTTAATTTCAGTGGAATATGTTATCAGGATGTGGATGAAAAGAGAAACTGTGGTCCTGCTTCTGCATTGAGAATTAAAGCAAGCATCCTTGAAGGTGTAGGACATAATTTGCTTGTAGAAGTAATGAAAGCATCTCAGATCATGAAGACTTCACAGAAATGGCTCAGTTTCACACTTTCTGAAGTGTGCACTACTGTCTGAAGCAGTATCCATCTGAACAAAACTTTAACATACAGATATCTTCTGTGAGGTGATCTTTTCACCAAATTTCCTTCTATTTTGAATTCAGCAAGACTGGAGAGAAAATGTATCTCACCATTTAAAATAGATTCAGAAGAACATTGCAATCTACAAGAACAATATAAAGCAAGTAAAAATAACTGCCTGTGTTTTGCTTTACATTGCAATGTTTTCATTGGGCCAACAGCTATTATCCATAGAATCACAGAAGAGTTTGGGTTGGAAGGGACCTTTAAAGGTCATCTAGTTGCAACCCCTGCTGCAATAAGCAGGAACATCTTCAACTAGATCACATTGCTCAGAGCCCCATCCAACCTGACCTTGAATGTTTCCAAGCATGTGGCATCTACCACCTCTCTGGGCAACCTATTCCAGTGTTTCACCATCCTCATCGTAAAAAATTTCTTCCTTATACCTAGTCTAGTTCCACACTCTTTTAGTTTAAAAATGTTACCCCTTGTTCTATCACAACAGACCTTGCTAAAAAGTTTGTCCCCATCTTTCTTATAGACCCCTTTATGTACTGAAAGGCCTGAATAAGGTCTCCCCAGAGCCTTCTCTTCTCCAGGGTGAACAACCTCAACTCTCTCAGCCTGTCTTCATAGGAGAGGTGTTCCATCCCTCTGATCATTTTTGTGGCCCTCCTCTGGACCAGCTCCAACAAGTCCATGTCTTTTCTGTGCTGAGGACTCCAGAGCTGGACGCAGTACTACAGGTGGGGTCTCACCAGAGCGGAGCAAAGGGGCAAAATCACCTCCCTCAATCCGCTGGCCACGCTTCTTTTGATGCAGCCCAGGATAGACTTGGCCTTCTGGGCTGCGAGGGCACATTGCCAGCTCACATCCGGCTTTTCATCCACCAGTACCCCCAGTTCCTTCTCCACAGGGTGGCTCTCAATGCCTTCATCGCCCAGCCTGTATTGATATCAGGGGTTGCCCTGACCCATGTGCAGGACCTTGCACTTGGCCTTGTTGAACCTCATGAGGTTCAGATGGGCCCACTTCTTGAGCTTGTTCAAGTCCCTCTGGATGGCATCCTGTTAATTTGAAAAGACTGTTTTCGTGTTTAATAAAGTTACAGCAAACTGAAAATCCTGTTGAGCCCATACAATCAAAAATGTTCAGAAGTCCCCTGGACAGATTTGCTAGTAGTGGTAGCAACACTGTGTCCTGTTAATTGAGCAGAATGATTGAACAGTTGGAAAGAATGACTTAACAGTTGGAAAGACTTCATGGGTCAATTTTTGGACTGCTTTTAGAATAGAAATGGAGAAAAAACCCCTGTGATTAAAAACAATAGTAGCATGAAAAAACCACAATTTGTCAATGTGTTATTGTTAACAGAGTTGATTATTTTCTAAGAAAACCTTACAGAGATGGTTATATTCTTCAATTATTTTTTTTAATATGGTAAAATGTGTTGTTTCTGACTAAAAATTATTAAATAAGAAGGAAAACATGATAGTCCCCATTTCAGCTTCATCTCAATCTTTTGGGGTTTTAATTTCAAAATATCTTTACTTCAAAATTTTATTTACTGAAAATTGGAATACAAGAAATCAACTTTGACACAAACTGTTTTGATTTGACCTTAAACAACTTTTCTAGGGAAGGGAGAAAAATGTGCACAACTCTGGAGAGTGAATACATGATGGGCAACATTGAGGTATGCTCATGAAAACCACAAACCTTTCAGCTGCTGGCAGTAGTTCACTCCTGATAAATACAAGATGACTCCATTGCACTGTGAGTGCACTAGTGCTGTGAGACTGCAGAACCAGCTTTGAACTGCAGAACACCTGAATGTGAGTGAGACATTCGCTGATGAGATGTGATCAGACAGAACTATTATTTTTCTTGCAAGCCTTCAGTACCATCTGAAGTCAGTACTGTTGCTGCAGATTTACCTCCGGTTGAACTGCACACTACTTTCACTGCAAATTTGCATATGAAGACAACAGAAGTTGTTACAAAGAGAAAGAAAAAGGATTTCTGGTAAAATATAGACTTCTCTCAAACACTTTGTGCTGTTTTCAGAACAAAAGCCCCAAATTCAGCATCTTTCTTGACCATTAAGCTTTTTGAACATCTTTCAGCTTTCTCGATTACCCATCCATCTCAGCAATCAGCCTGTTGTTACTGAGGAAATACCCTTCGAGAAGACTATTAGGAAGTCCATTTCAGTGATTATTTTATAAGGAATAATGACCACTTTGTTTCATTAGTGGCTTTCTGGTTCTAATCAGACATTTATTTTTCACATTCACCAAACAAGGATGTACAGCATATGTTAAGGGAAATGTGTGTGTACCATATGGCTAAGAAGAATAAATGCTGTATAAAATGGAGAGAGTGAAAGAGGAAGAGTAAGGTAATATAATAGATAATGAATTCAGCCACATTATATAATTTTATCGTTATGGGGCTGCAAAGATGAAGGAATATGATGGAGAGCACATGGATTTTAAACCCCGCTGACTGAGCTGTACTTCTAGTATTCTAAGCTGCACTTTCTTTTACCTCACCCTGATCAGCTGACTCTGTAGTCATGAAATGACAAAGATGGAAGGCTTAATTCTTGTATAGATGTGTAGTATATAACTCCAGCTTCAGCAGAGGTAAAACACATTAAGCCCAGATATGCAAAATTGGAATCACCACCGAGACAGGCCTATGTTGTATTGGCATTGGGGTAGGTTTTCTGTATTGCAAAAGAGCAGTCCAATAATTTCTAAGTACCAAAACCACATACTCTGGCTTACATTAAAAAATGTAGGCTCCAAAATCAATTTAATGATTTCTTTTAGAGCTTGGCTGCACTTCAGAAAGTGAATTTTCCCATTGGTCTGATATCTGCTATTAAGATTTGAAGTCAGGAAGCATCTTGAGCTCAAATCACTAAAATGAAGGGCTGAAATAAAAATGTTTTGATTTCCTAACCAAGAATCACAATTTTTTAAGAGGTGTTCTGGAAAAAACCTGCTTGTTGGATGATAGCATGAAATATAGATGGCACATTTTGAACCATAATTTAGCCCAAACAGTTACCTGATATTAGACCTACCTTGCTATTCTTTGGAGTTTGGCTGACTCTGTGGTCAAAATCCCATATAGTACTGAAGCCTTCAGCCTTGGTATTAATAGTGAAATCTGCATTTGGCTGGGCAATTGTCTGAATTGCTATGAATACAAATCTGAAGAAATTATCAGAACGTAAACTGGTACAGAGCTATCTACTTTAATCCACACACGGCCTCATCTTAATAATGCCACATTTTGCAGAAGTATTAATTTTGAAAGTTAAAGAAACTAAATGCTCACACTTTTACCTTTAGGTTGTGTATTATACCATCATGATTATACATCATATACTGTCTATAATCTTGCTTACACAGATTATAACTTCTGATCATTACAGCTACGGTTTATTTAATACCAATATCAAAAAGCATGCTCATTAGGATTCTAACCTGTGTCTCTACCTTGAGAAGCATATTATCATGGCTGGCAATATCAATATTTTTAATTAAAGCAAGTAACACACTCCTGCCCTGATTTTACAATTTAAAGGAAGTTACTGAGAACCCTCCAGTTCTTAACATGTAATTTAGGATCAGCTAAATGTACACAAGACCTCACTTGTTGGAGAATCAAAGTAAGAGGTGTATAAATCCATATTAGTTTTTCTTTCCAACTTTTGTTTCAAGTATACCTGGTAGATTTATTGCTTGACTGCTTCGGTAGTCTGACTCCCTGTGGTGATTTCCAAAAGTCTGCAGGCAGGAATACACCCTTACTGCTGCAAAAGATTATGACATCATGGATGTTAAAAAGAGAATGAATGATGTGGTTAGCCATGCATTCAATATATTACTAAAGAGGGGGTTATATGGAAACATGGCCTTTCTGTCAGGTAGAATGAATGAGATATATAATTTGTTTTGTCCTTCTCTTAAAAGAACAAGGGAAAGGAGATAATCTGTCTTAATAAGGGCATGCTTAGAGTATCAACCAACTAGAAAGTAATATATTTTTAAACATACATATGTGATCCCCTTATTAAATTAGGATGTTGAACTAAATTTAAAGTATCAATATATAAATCAGTCAGTCAGTTAAATTAGCCAATTTTATACTGATAAATGGGACTTAATAAAGCAATTACTTCTTTCTGAACCATAAGGCTCTGGTTTCCAAATCAGCTGTATGAGTTATGGATTACTGACATAATTTACAAGTTTTCATTTGTGTGACTTATACCCTTGATTTCTGAGGAATTAGTCCTTCATTGTATTAAAGGCACAACAAAACAGCATTTGCGTAACATTAAGGTTGGAGCAAAGCAACAAAACTCTCTGACTTCTCAATTTATGGTGACACAGTGTTCCTTACTCTAGCCACTGTTGTTCATAACATACAGAGAATTAAGGACAGAATTGTTGCCTTAATATTGAAGGTCATGACTTTTCAATGTGTGTGTCGTGACCTACGTTCTATACCTGTAGAGTTTTGCCTTTTTTTTCTCTCATTTTTGTAAGCACACACCAGTAGCAGGCAGTTCTGCACCTATGTTGGCCATTTGCTCTGAAAGAGGTGGTATTAAAACTTGTCAGTGTATTGCCACATAACCTTCACATTTTCTATTTTTATGAGGCTCAACTTTGTATAGGTTGACGTCATTGAGGGGTTGGAAATGATTACAATGTGAGCAAGGTCAAGCTTATAAAGGGTGTGCCGTAAATAAATTTTCATTTTAATTTTTCACACGCTTTTCTCCTTTTAATGCTTACTGCCTGGTATTTATCTTATTATTCTACTCAGACAGAAATAACCTGTCTCTTGGGCCACACAAGTCTTGAAGAGCTGCACAGACTAGCTGAAGTCAGGTAGAATTTTACTAGAGCCCAATTAGTTATTTATAAAGCAGTTCTAAAATTCAGGAAAGAGGTAGTGGTTTGCAGATTAAACTTTTTCCTATCCTATTCTGTGTTACTGGTTAGGAGCACAGTAACATCAATGGTAATAGCTGTTATGAAAGAGTAATAAGAACATTTCAGGAAGACTTCATGATGCATACTGATGGTGTCTGTGTAGTTCAGTTCATTCAGTGCTTCAAAAAACAAAACCAAAAAACTCCAAATCAATAAAATAATATTCTGATTGAAAAAGTCACGTTGCTCTTGAAAAACATATTTGGTTGGGAAGCAAAAAGCAGCAAGCTGAGAATTCAAATGTGGCTACACAGAACCTGAGACATTCCAGATTGAAGTAAGGAATGAATAAGAATGTAGACAAAAAAGCCAGGCAGAAGTAAGGGAACCAACAGCCTGTTGAAGCAGAATTCTCATGGGAAAAAAAAAAAAATCAACAAGATTTATGTGGCCAAGAGTAGGATTACCCTGAGATCTGGCCCAAATGTCAGACTCCATTTTACAGACTAGCAGAATTAGCAGGGGTCTGGTGAAAGAGACTTCTTTCGTCTCCTTGTTTGCTTTGTTATGTTTACCTTGCAGGCAATCCAGAAACTGGATTTAGCACTAAGCATGGGATGAACCATTTGAGAGATTGGCTTCCATGTCCCCAACATATCTCCATTTAAATATCAACAGATAATAGATAGGCAAAGCTCCTAGGATCTGTCTTTCCTAATGGTATGACTGATTCTGTTGTGAAATGTGGAGCCAGTGAACTTAGTCACTCACTGGAAAGAAATTATTTTCATTAATAAAAGGAACTTTCCTATGACAAGAATTTCAGTTTTTTCCCACTGAAATGCATCAAAATACTCCAAAATATTTATCCCCAAATTATTATACACCCATATATACACAGTGCATTATATATTTTAAAGCTCACGGAGTCCGAGCTTCAAATATTAATGAGCCAAACAGTAACTCATGACAGAGGTAGTCAAGTGGTGATCTCCCTGGTATGTGTTTGAGACCAAGTATGGTTTTCAGATGTCAAACTGTATAAAAATGCTTCTAAGGAAATATCATAATGGGTTTTCTGTAATTTTACCAAAGTTTACCCTCAAGCCTTATGTAATTGCATAATATCTGTTATGTCAAAAGCTTCAACCAGAGCAATTTGGCCTGCACTACTGGCATTAAGATTATCATAAGACAATCAATAAGTCTGCCAGTTATGTTGGTGTTATGTATCATCTGAACCACATGTCTGGCTAACAGAAAAATAAATGAATTTAAATGAAACATAAACTAACCAAACACTGTTGAATAGGATATACTCATAATAAAATATTAAAGCCTCTTAATAAATTTAATTTAAAAGGCCAATATTTGATAGACCTAACAGAGACTTGTTAAACTGACTAAACTATTCCAGTGTTGACACAGGAGCGGCCAAACTGCTTCTATTTGCACACCTTTCTTTTTGGCCCCAAAGAAAATGAAATTTATTAATCATTTAAAAGAAATGGAATTTTGGCAGAACTTCATTTTTTCCTTCAGTCACCTATAATTTTTATGGGATTTTAGATAATATAACTTCCCTTAATATACTTTCCAGGATGTTAAAGAAAAGCTATTTGTTTACAGTATACAGAGCAATGCCAGATCTGGTTGGTCTGGAGGCAAGCTTTCCCAAACTTTTGATCTGTAGGCTCTGGTTTCCAGAATGTCAAGATTCATGTTAAGGAAAGAATCTGGTGTACAGAGTCTGTTCATCCCATTACCACAATTATAAAGCAGAACCAGAAAAAGAATAAAGGCTGATAAGGGATGATTGAAGGTATGGAGTAACTAATGTACGAATAGTGACCAAAAGGAAAATGGCCTGTATACAGGAGGTATTTCAAAATCAAGAAGTTTGTGGAAGAGGTTAATATAAGATGTTTATCTACTTTGTCTTCACACGAGCACTCAGCCCATGAAAACAGTGACAACAGAAGGCCTTTTTTCCCTCCTCACAAAACTAAAGGGTGATGACAGAGTACTATGGTACAGAGTTGTTAGCTGCAGAATGCTATGGAAAGCAAAAATAAAAAAGTATTTGGATTCAAACAGTACTAAACCAATTCTTGGAAGATAGATCCATCAGTGACTTTTGAACATGTAGGAAACTGCTAGTGATTGCTAAAAATTGAAAGATTGTATCAGATTGTTCTGTACTTGTTTTTTACATCCCTACATGACCACTGTTGGGGAAGGGATACTGGGCTGTACAGACCTTTGTGCTGACTTTGAATGGCTGTTATACTGTCAGGGTCCATGGCTCTTTTGGAATGCTTAATTATCAACGGCTTAAGGAAAGGAAAAATTCTCATCAGTTATGACTGGTTTTTACCCCATCTCCCTGAACTGCCCTCCAGACTAGGTCTCCCTCTTAGTCTGCTGGGCTTCCTTCCTTTTCCCCATTTCCTTCTTGACACATGCACGCCTTTTAGCATTCTTATTAGGATGACATTGCAGAAGGATAGAACCTAATTCCTGTGTGTTGAATATTGATATTCTGTATGGCCATGTCTGTGCTCTATAGACAGTAATTTTTCCTTCAGAGTGTCTGTTGAGGGTCAGGCTTGAAACAGATGATTGAGGCTTACTCCCTTCAAACCCTGAAACCTTTGTCTGAACACAATTTGAGCTCTCTTTTTTACAAGAATGGAGTATCTACCAAATCAAAACCCAGCAGATGAAGGAAATACATATAATGCTCTGTTTAACCCTTTACCGCTGTATTATCTGAAGTCACCAGCATAATATTTCATGCATTTATATGTGTAAAGGAAGCACTAATAGAGAATGGATTTAAAAATGCATAGGCTTGCACAGTATTAGGAGTGTGGTATTATTTACGATAGATCATGGGATGAAAGTACAACTCATGAGAATACTGAAAAGGTGGTTGTTTTTCGGAGCTGTGAATTGGTATTGCTCAGAATTGATCATAAGCACAAGCTACATCAATACAAAACTGCATGAGCCTTGTGGTGTGTCTAAACAAGAAAAAAAACATCAGAAGAGGAAAAATACAACCACTCTGCAATTATGATCCTGATTTCTAGTGTAAAGGCAGAGTTGATTCTGATCTCCAGGTCACAATACCAGTCAGGCACAGGCCTCAGATGCTTCTTGTTTTTCATATATACATCTATTCTATATAGAGAAAATTCAGTTGCTATGTTCATCTCTTTGACCAGACAAGAACTACATTTTCATACATAATTCTTCTGAGTTAAATTATTTATATTTACCTCTTTTGTTCTATTTAGCATAGAAGGCAATGGTTCTGAATGACCACATGACCATGATAGTCAATGTAAGCAAAAAAAAAAAAAAAAAAGCTTTTGGTTTTGAAAAAAAAGAAAGTTGGATCAAATTCTGGCTGCGTGTACTTAACATTCTCCAAAATGTTGAAGATGGGTTGATTTTGATAAATGGTTCCAACTCTGAAGCCACAATGCAATACTTGTAAATTCTTTTGAGATGATTAGACTGGTAGTTTAGCATCTATCATTTGAGATCGACTAGCATGATAATGGACACGAATAACTCATCGGACATCCTTGCTATTACTCTTCCTCTGGTATGGCTGATATTGCTGATATTCCATCATCCTGGTGAATTTGATGGAATATTTTTTGGTTAAAAGAAGGAAAAACTGGTTTTCAAAGAAGTCTTAATCAAAGGGAATAACCACTTAATTCCCTTTTACATGTTAAAGAATCCAATCAGAGGGATTTTTGGGGTTGGGTTTTTTTTATTATTTTATTTAGTCAGTTTGTATTTATGTCCCTGAGGTTGTATTCTTAGATCTCATGCACAAAACAGGAAAAACTGCAGAAAGACTTCCTGGGCTGCAAAGGTGTAATGGAAAATAACCTCCTATGCTCATCCATTTTTTGGATTACAATGAGACATTTTGTAATGGCAAAACCAATGTAAACCATTTTGGGTGGCTTCATTCACTTCCCTCTCCCTGGAGAATCTTGGGTGCCTTTCTTTTTGGCTCTGCCACGTCATTGCCCTCCAGGGAGCTCATTGGCCGGTGCAGGCAGATGCCCTTCCCTCTGGAGGCAGCGCTTTTCAGCACATGGCTGTACGGGCCATGCAGGTGCCGGGAAGGTGCAGGAGCCCAGAGGGATTTTCCTTCTGCATACCAATAGTGGACCCTCAGGTCCCATTCTCGTCACCTTTGCTGAATCTCCACTCTCCAGGGAAGATTTATATTCTCTTGACATGGAAGAGTTAAACGAGGGGAAAAAAGACTTTTACACAGCCCTGTAAAAGTCATGTTTTGCTGGCAAACAGCAGCAAACTTGCTAGGCTTTCTTCATTAGAGCCTTGCCATTTAAGCCATCAGCGTCATTTTGTGAGGACATCAAACATGTGTACACCAGATGCCTGCAACGCAGAGCAGCACTAAGGACCTGACTCAACTTAACAATAATCTGCGGACAGCGGGTGTGAACCTGAGCTGGGCCAACACCTCATCAGACTGCATGGCTAATTGATTTCAAAATTAGAGTTGGTATTTCTGAACAATAATCTTAAAAGGCAGCAATAAAATACATCAGAATCCTTTGAGCTAGCCAAGCTTTCATCCAAATGGCTTATTACAAAGAGCTGGCACACCTGAACTTTGGCATAGGCAAATAAATCCCAAAACAGTAAATGGAAACCACATTTGGCACTGGAGGTTTGTCAAGAGAAGTTTGTAGTCATCAGGAAACAAGATTTTGGATTTTTTTCCTTAGTGGCAGGAAATCATTCACTGGATGTATTTTACTCCAACTGCTGTGATTTATGCAATGAAAATATAGGCAGTGTTGAGGGGAAGGCTCTTTTTTTTTTTTTTTTTTTTAACATTTCACAATCTTCAGGATCCCAGAAGTGCTAAAAGCACAGCAAGGGTTACAGTTACCCCAACAGTGATAACTTAATTGCATCTGTCGGCCTCCCTCTTTGAACTTTGAACTGCTGGTTTGTGGCATCATGGTCCAAAAGGATTTAGATCTGACTTTTGTGTGGCTACAATAAATTATACCCAAGTATCTGAGCAATGCCTGGAATCTTATCTTCAAGGCAGGATGAAGCATCTCACTTAAGGGATGGTATAAATTTGGAATACAAATCTTTCCAGGAACTAGCATTTCAAACCAGGTAGAAAAGATTGCTTTTTCCTTCACAATAGCTTGAATTATAAGAAACTCAAGAATGTGTAAATAAGCTCATTAATTTCCTGAAATATTATCTGAAAAAATGGATCCCCAGAACGACTTAAAGATAGGACTAAACAAATCTGTGAAATCAGAGGGTGATCTGTGAAGTACCTGAAATCCATCTGGACTGCTTGGCTCTTTCCATTGTCTGTAAATAGTTTTATATATTTGAATTTGATGAATAAAGATGTAATAGTCTAGAGACAATTGCAGCTTTCATCATTAATTCGTTGAAGTGAAATGTTACTCACTGCTTGATTACTAGCTTTGTGTTTAAAATTAGTGGTTGAATTTTACCATTCTGACAGTCTGAGCTTGAGTTTGTGATAACTGAGAAAGTTCCATTCACAGTTTTAAATAATTCTGATCTGTACCATTTCTATTGATGTTAGCATGGTGTCAAACCTAGCTCAAAGTGTGAATCTTGATGGTATGTACTACATCTTCACAAACAGTTCTAAGACAAGTATGACTACAGAATTACATATTACTTTGCAAACGGATATAAACAGTCTTCAAGCTATGCATCTGACAGATGCAGTAAGCTCAGCTTTAGACACTTCAAAATATTGTTTTTTCTTTCAGTTTATGTCTAATTACAATTTTCAGGCATGGCCTGATTCTCATCCCACCTACAATGTGAGTTTCCATATGTATCACTGGATTTTCACTGGGTTATTCATATGAACAAAATTGGTCTGTAATATGCCAACTTTCTGATTATACAGGGCCCAATTCAGTTATACATGTTTAAAACCAGCCTAATTCTATTAGCTGCCAGTCTGTAGTGCTGTGAGAGGATAATCAAACCTTGAAGACTCATCTTGCCCTTTTGAAAAATTTTGCTACCCACACCGTTACATCTCTTGATCTTGCCAATATATTATTGTGTCTCCAATGGGCTAGGCATGTGAGAGCACCGTTTACTCATGTACCATATATTTAGAAATGTTCTTCAGTTGCACAGGTTTGGGGTATGTGGGGCGACTCATACTTTGACCCATTAATTAACTAAAAAGGTTGCTCTTCTCAGTATTTCACTCTAGTAAAAGAAGCTGAAATAATGGGCTTTTTAAAATAAAATACTTTATCTTATATTATGGGCAGCTTTTGGTGCAATAACTTTTGGTGCAATACACATATTGACTTAACATCCAATTACTTAGCCATTAATGCTCATCTACTTGTTTTTAAAATAAAGTATAAATTAACCTAAATGTATAACATGCAAATAAAGACTAATGGGGCAGATTCAGACCTCTCTTACATCTGCTCAAGCTGATTGACTTCAGCATGGGTTGCGTAGCTGCAAATGAGGGCAGATTTGCCTCCAAATTTTTGCACTGCTCATAATGACACTTGTGTAGTATAAAAACAAGGACTTGATTTTGTAAAATTGAATAAGACTGACATTTGTAACTTAATTCCAGCACATGGCTCTTCATGTTTTCCTCCTACTTCTACATGTATTCATATGCAAAGCAAAAGAATACATCAAAGTGACACAAACAGCATAACAAAGATCTGTCTACAAAGTCCTGCGCCAGCTGGTACTCTTACATGTTTTAGATTAGAGTCCAGAGAGTACTAAGGCTGGACCACCGCAGGAGAAACAGCTAGGGGACACTGTGAATGTTCCCATACACAGTATTAGACAAACACCTGGGTCAAATTAATCTAGGCTTATCCACTGTGAAAATTCACAGGGTTTAATGGCTTTTCTTACCTGTGAAGGGGTGGTCTAGTTATAGGACTTCTGTACAGAGTCTGATGCAGAGGGGCAGATTTCAGATTTTTGTATGTTAATGTTAAAGGTCAAAACCTATAGTAAGAGACAAACAGGTGGGAGTTAACATATAGGAAACAGAAAAATACAGCAAAGGTATGAATTCCTCAGTTTTCATTCATTTTGGGGTTTTGAAAAGCAAATCAGTTTTTACTGAATCAGTTTTCAAAAGAAAACTATTCTTACGTCTATGAGGAAAAATAACGAAGTGGATTCCTGCTGTATTCTGAAGGATTATTTTATTCTAGAGAAAGATAATGATAAATGTATGATGTCTGTACTTCTGTGTAGTTAGTTCAAAAGCTTTTCCCCTATTTATATCTTAGACTACGCAAAGAGACTTCATTATAAGAATGTGCTCTATTTTCTCAAAATTTGGTCACTCTGTATCTTCCTTTGATGTTAAAATATTGAACAGGATTGCGCTGTACTTAAAGCTTCTTCAACTAGGACACATCAGAACCGATAGAGAGGTGGTATGGACCCACCCATTTACAAAACAAAAGCTTGGCTGTATCACGTAGATTTAAGAATATGCTTCAAATACATCAATAGTCCCATTAACTGTAATGCATAAAGAGAGGTAATCAGCAGGTTTCCTAGCTCTAATGCTGCAGTTAAAATTGCTTTGGATTAGGGTTTGTTTGTTTGCTTTATCCATGCATTAGTCTTTGATAACAATGCTACAAACAAGACTGTGCTTGTCTTCTATATGGAGATGGATGAACTGGCTGCCTCCAAAACAAGGCTAGGAATTCGACAAGATAACATGAGGGAAATCAGAAAGTAACTGGAATTTTTACAGGGCTGCTTCTACACTGTTAGTATCTCCTAAGGTTATTGGACTGCTAGCTGGAGCAGCTCCCTGGCTTGGTGCTTACATTGTGGAAAAACCAGTGGGTACCTCAGTGTTCTCAGCTGGCTCCCCCAACAACATAAAGTGTTTTAACATGGCCCACTGCAGCCAACAGCAAGCTGTGTTGTGGTATATGTAGTCTTATTGCTTTATCTGTAGTGATAAGGCAACAGTCTTGTTGCTGTAGGAAGACTGTTGCTTTATTGTTACAGGTAAAGCAAAAGTCTTGTCAGTGAGGTTTAATGCTTACTAAATATTATACTTAATCTGACATTTACCTATGTATTTGTCAGTATATCAGACATAAGATTTGTTTTTCATTTCCAGTTTTAAATAAGCTGATCATCAACCTGTCAATACAAAAAGTAGAAATGAGACAGAGGGACAGACAAAATGAAGTAGTTCCAACAAAACAGTAATCAGAATAAACTGTTAAGTTGGAGGGTAGGCAGAAAGGGCTCAACAAATGTGTTATGCTTTGGAAGAATAAAGATTTGAGGATTGTAAATTATTACAATTTAAAATAACTCAAAACCCAACCTGAACTTTTAAATCTGTAATTGCATATAGAAACACATAATGTGGTACATAATTATTAATGAATGTATAATTGTCCAGAAATTGACTCAGAAAGAGAGTACTACAGGACCCTGCCACCGTTGCTGTAGTATGGGAAATTTGTAAGGAACGGCAGTTATATAATTCTCAGGCAGGGAGGAAGAGAAGGCTCAGAAAGTCCTACAACCTGACAAGCACTGCAGACCAATATGAACTACTTGCACCATGGCAGTCAGCTGAGGTGATATGGTGGCCCTCTGGGAAGACAATGAAAGACCTCTGGAAATGCATAGCCAAAACCCATCAGCTTGTTTGTCTTTTGGTTGATTTCTAGGGCTTAGCTCTTAGAAAGTTACAAATAAAAATCCCAAAGGAAAAGGATGAAGCAGACATGAAAACAGTTGTGGAGAAAATAATTTGTAATACTTGAAATAATAATAGAGGGATATGATATATGGCTACAACACATGAATAAAACATTACCTTGGGCTGGAGTTCTTTTTTTATCCCAGATGTTGCTTTGCTAAATCATATGGGCAGTTTCAGAATACATAATACACAAGGCACAGCCTGTGAAAGGCAATGATGATATAATATTAATCCTTCTGATACTTCTCTAGTGTGTCTGTTTGGCTCTAGGATACTTGACTTCATGCTGATGGGAGTCTAACAGACATGGAGGAAAGTGAAAATTGCATCTCTCCCCATTGTCGACTACATGTAAGTGTCACAGTATGGCCTGACCTCTCAAAACAATGTCAGCAACCTGCTAGTCTAAAGAAAAGCGTACACCTTACAGAAAGACTGTGTATTAACGAGAGTGCTAATGACTTTCACTGGGATCAGAAGGGCTAATTTGTCATTTAGACACTTAAAAATTAATTGGTTTTGTTGTACCAAATATTCCCAGCTACAGTAAAATGTCTGATACAGCTCCACTGACTTCAAGGAAGCTGTGCCAATTTATGCCAGCTGAAGATGCTGATGGCAGTGATGAAACAAGACAAAGAAAGATAGTATAGTTTGAAAGTGGAGTAAAGTAAAAAGAGAAAATAATAAGGACACCAAGTTATCTGATGTGCGATATGAGGACAATAATGTCAAGATTAAACAACATGCTGATTAATATGCCTAACTCTAAGCATATTATTTTCAGAATTGATTTAAATTTCCTAGTAACGACTTTATCTCTCTTGCTGTGGAAATCAATCTATGCCATTTTTCTCCTTTTACAGCCTCATTTTTCCTTCTTTGTCCAGCATTATCAAACCATGCCACAAATTCAATTATGCTGTTGTGGTGCCAAAACCTGTGGTCCTGGCAAAATGTATCATGCAGCATATCTAGGTAAGTGAATTAAAAAAGCATCTGAGCAGGTATCTGGTGTGTGTCACAGTTCATTCTTCCATAATAAACTATGTTCTCCTTCTCATTCATTTGTCAATCATAGTAACTAAAGATTATTATTTGCTGTATGTACGTGACACCAGCAATTTACAAAGTCTGTTGGCAAGAAAATCAGGTTAGAATGACAGAGTGAGAAATTAAGCAGAAGTCTGATGTAATTAGCTACAACAATCAGTGCTCTAATTTCTGATTTATTGTTTCCTGTTTTCCTGCTGCTTTCAGTCCATGCATACTGTATGTGCTTCATATAGGTCAAACAATTGCCTTATCAGTCCTGGCAAACCAAGAGGTCAGAGTTAACAATATTTATTTAAACATGCAGGATGCTTCCCACTGCAATTAGGAAATAACTATTACTAATAGGTCTTTGGTGCTATTTCCTCATTTATAGAACTTTGTAAAGAAATAAAGGCGGTAGGGAATTCAGATTTCAGACTTCTTCATAAATACTTCTTGCAGATAGATTTACTTGACTAGTAGCATTTTGTTTTGTTAAACTGGCTACATTGAATTCCATCAAATGACAATTTGACAACAAGATATTAATGTGAAATATTTTTATTTAAGTATATCAGTTTAGTAACAATGGACATGTGGCGTATTTTACATTATGTAATGCCAGATCTTAAAAAAAAAGACTATCCAAGTCTTGGTCCCTCTGAAATCAATGAGTTTTGCTCCTCACTGTGATGGGATTATGGCCCTATAAATTTGTTCTGGCTGCCTTTTTCACATTGTACAGAGTTCAAGGTTTTTGGATGAGCAATCCCTTTTAGTAATCCAGGACTGTGCATTTACTCTTACACAGTTCTTGCAATTCCAGTAGGAATTCACATGACTGCTTGCTTTGGTTTGAAATCCGCACAGTAAATTGAGCATCTCACAACAAATATATTTACTATATGTATTCAACTATTCAGGTAACAGACACACTTTCATAAAAAATGAAACTAGGAGAGACCCTCAGCAGTCATCTAGTCTGGCCTCCAAACTATTTCTAAAAATAAAACAGAACTAAAACATTCCTGACAGAAGCTGGCCTACACTATTCTCCTAAAACTCCAGAAATGGAGATCCTCATGTAATGTATGCCACTGTCTACTCCAGTACTCTTACAGAGAGAAAACAGCTTGAAAGTCCAACCTAAATACCCTTGCTGCAAATTAACCCCATTACTTATTTTTGTTCCTATAGTAGACATGGAGAGTAATTGAATAACTTTTTTCTTTGTAGTAATATTTTATATAGCTATGTCATGTCTCTTCTTACTCTTTTCTTCTCTAAAATAACCCATTGTAGCTGTTGTTCCTTGAAATTCACATTTTCTTGACCACTGACCATTTTTTTTGTTCTATGCTGAACCTTGTCTAATCTCGATAGAGCAATTGCAAAACTGGGTGCTGTACATACAGCTCTTGTGTTTATACTTCCCATTGTGATATTTGCTTTATTGAAACATTAAGACATTTTTGACTCATGTGATACATTATAACATCCAGATCCTTTTCTGTAGGACTGCTATCTAGGCAAGTCATTTCTCACAGAGTATTTGTGAAGCTGATTGTTCCTACTTAAATGTTTTATTTGCCTTGATTGAATTGCTTTCTATTTATTATAGCTTCTTTTTCCCATTTGTCTTGCTTATTTTGAATTCTAACCTTGTCCTCCAAAATGCTTGCACTCCTCCCAGCTTGGTATCACACAAGAATTTAATAAACTTACTGCGTGTTGTACCACCCAAGGCATTATTGAAATGACTGCACAGTACTAGACTCAAGACAGATTTCAGTAGAACCCTAGCTGATACAGCCTTTCAACATACTGTTTGCCAGTCTCTTTTGCTCTCTCGTTACAGTAGTGTCAGGTAGAAAAGTTATTTTCCTGTTTGTTTGTTGGGCTTTTTTTCCAATAAGATTAATATATATGCAAAACAATATTGACTGTTTTAATGAAGTGAGGATACAGTACATAGTTTTTGGCTGTTACTTATCACTGATTAATCTTTTAAGTGCTTAGAAATACATGCTTTGTTTATTTTTCAATGACCTGAAGACAGGGAAGCTCTTCCATGATTCCTTGGCTCTCCCATTCCCCACTTTTGAGAATAAGCACCATGTTTGTCTTTTTCTGGTGCTGCAGAACCTTGACCTCTGCAGATTGTCTAATTTCTAATGATTCTAGGATTTCTTCACCACTTAAATATCTGTGTGAAATCCTATATAACTCACTGCAGCCTGAGGTTTTAGCCTGTTGTTCTCAATGCTAATCACAGAACTCATGTAATCTCAGATAACTATTTTCTGTGAACCATGCATCAAAAGAGTATTAAAGATTTTACCCATCTTGGCATTATCTAGCTCTGCTTGCAGCACAGTTGGCTTTTTGTCCCTGTCAACTACCAGGCTAATTCATTGCTTACAAAATGTAGCTGCTAGGAGAAGAGCCACCTGCTCAGAACCACTGGCCAACGCTCATTTGTGACGGCAAGTTCTGGAGTCAGCTGTTCGAGGCTCAGGGCAGTGCTGGAAAGGAGGAGTCACAACTGCAGAATATAATAGCAGCAGGTTTAGGATGCAGGTAATATCAAGGAGCTAATATTCTGTGGGCTTAATTTATATCATGTGACATCTGCTGCCTTTAGAGTTGTGTGACATTGCTCTACCAAAGGGTGCACTAGAATGGAGGGAAAAGGAGTGATGGAGGGGTAAGAACATAAATGTGAAAACTGGCAGAAATATGAATTGCTAATATTATTTTCAGAAAATACGAAAGGAAGAATACTTTGGCTAAAGAATATGTCACACAGGATATTTAAAAAAAAAAATTTGGACTAGGACAACTTAGAAAGTAAAGTTTGAACTTAAATAAGGGGAATCTGTGGATGGATGGAAGATGGTGGAAAACTTCAGAGATTAGTTATTACTGATCTCTTTGAAGTAGTTTTTATAACCAAACTTTAACTGGTTACTGTTTGCAGCTTTTTAGCCCTTTTTAGTTTGAATGAACTAAAAAGGGCCTCTTATGTTTATTTATTGGCTTCTTGGACTTTAAGCATCTCTCCTGTTACTATTAGTGTGTTACTCTGTGTTTCTCTGTAAAGGCTCCTGTGTGGACTGAAGGCTGCACTCACAGGGTGAAGTTTCTTTCTCCAGCTGAAGCGAACTTACTGTCAATTCAGACTTTCTAAGTATTGTCTTCTGTAATTTATTAATTTTTTTTAAATTTATTTTTCAAATCTTTACTTTTTTTTGCATTTTTTTTCATTAATTATTCTACTCCTTGAAGTGTACTGCACAGGCTGGGTTAGAAAGTTGGAAATGAAAGTTGCCTAACAGTTTTTCTCAAAGTTTTGTAAAATGGATGAACACATGGGCTGAGGACTTATTTATAAGCTAACATTACCCAGCTAGAATTTTTCTTTTGGCTGGTTAATATTCCCTTAGGGTTTGGTCTTGTTTCCATTGCTATCAATGGGAAATCTCCCATTAACTTAAAAGGGTGTGGAATCAGGTCTTTAAAAAATTGTATTGAAACATAACATGGCTAAAAATTCTAGTAAAAATTCCAAGAGTGATCTTTCAATGGCCCTAAGAATTCAGAGCTGATCCACACCAGCATGTGCTTTCTGAAAAAGGGCAACGCACTGAAACGTCGCAAAACACTTCCCTGTTCCCCATCCTCCTGAAAGTTAAGAGAAGTGTGGAGTGCTTCTCAGGAAACTCGTGCATTCAGGATGGATAGCCCTCCGTGGAGCATATGTGTTTGGTTAGATTCCAGCATGCGTTCAGGAGCTTTCTACAGAGAGCTTGAACGCCTGGGTCTGGGTGCCCATGCTCGACCCTGTGCTGAGATGTGAGCATTGGCCATGGCCTCACCTCAGACTGGAACACGACCGGGGCATGCGCCAGGGAGCCCACATCAGCAGAGAGGGACCTGTCGTGCCTTCCACTCTGTACCGTGAAGGAGGCAGGACTCCAGAGCACAACAGACTCACAGTTTAGGCACAGACATATAACAGCAAGCTAAAGCTGTGCTTTAGCTTCCCTTTTTGTCTCTTCTAATGTGCACTGCCTGATAGCACTTCTGGTCGCTTCTGGAGTTTCCACTTGTTTCTGATTTACTGTTACTACTTAGAATGCTGTTGATTTTGGAAACTTTACTTATTACTGTTACTTATTTCTTTTGCATATCAAAGCACTTCATAAACAGGAAGAGCCTAATTCATCGTTATTCACATATCAAAGTTTGGGTAAAAAGGGACAGCACAACTGGAACTCAGTTGTCAAGTGTGTGTGTGTGTGTGAAGGTACTGTAGGAAAATATCACTGTATTGCTTTGCTGGTCATCATTCAAGGATGCAAGAAAATATCTTAAAGCTTCCCGGGATCACAGAATAAACCACTGTATGAGCCAGTAAACAGTGGAAGAATTTTTATTTCCTGTGACTGACAGTTCTTTACAAATTAATGTCTTAGCCAAATGTTCAGCTAAGATCAATCACTATAGCTTCCCAGAAGCCAATTTGCACCACCTTACAGTAGATGAAGATAGCTGTAGAATATCATAAAGATAAAAGGCACACTGATATAAAAAGTCCTTTCACCATATCAGGCTGGTCAAAATATAAGGAACTGTTTTTTTGCAAAAAGAATAGCTTCTTGGCCAATAAACATTGTTGTCAAGAAAATCATTGCCAAAACCCCTCTTTTTGAATTTAAATTAGTTCTATAGTATTTTTCAACAGCTTTGTTTTGGTTTCTTCATAATGCAATGGTCTGTGGCCTTGGGGTTCTTGTGCCCTACCTTCTTTGTTCCTCAGAACTGAAAACCCTGGCACATTGGGTAAAAGCTCATTAAATAGAGAAATTTAGGAATACATATTACAGAATTATAACTTTTATGAGACATTCCAGTAACATTTGTCACTTTAAAAAAATGTCTGAGGTTATGTAGAGCAAAAACTGTAAACCTCTCTAATCGCTTCTGCTTAAGACTCCTGTGGGTCTGATAGAGTCAGGATTTCTAGTACAGACACACATAGAGCAGAGCACCGGGGAAGAGAGAAGGAGGAGCTCTGAGTGAACAGCAGATCTGTTATTTTCCACATCCAGCCCAAATAGGAAGTTCTTTGGTCCATCCTGAAGAACATCAAAGTTACAAAAGCATATATTTAACATTATGAAATTAAATTCCAGCAAGAAGAATATCTTAAATTGTAAGCAGCATTAACTGCATTGGAAGTGTCATTGTCATCAGATACTATAATTTTGAAGGACAAAGATCCACAAATAGCAATAACATTTGTGACCTAACATTCATATAAATGTAGTGTTCTTACTGCCATGGACTAAAAGTGCCAAGAATTAATATTTTGGCTTCCAGTTAAATAAAGGAGCACTTTTGACTTGCTGACTCCACTGTACTTGTGCTCTTGGTTAAAGTTGAAGCTACGCACATGCTTCAATGCTCTGATGAATTAGTAATATTTTTTTAAAGAAATAAGTAATTATTTCAGCAAAATTAACAATTTCTACATTTCCATTCACAGACAGTTATTTGCAGCAAGTGTAAATCTAATGTGAAATTTTGAGTACAACACTTAAAAGTTTGTGGCTGATAATCATTGCCTAGATTACTAATACTAGATATTAGTTTAATTTTCTACAGTTTCAGGAACATGTCCACCCAACAACATTATGATCTGCAACCATCCTCATATTGATGTCCACCAAATTTTTAGTGGACTAGTTTTGGGGGATTTTTCCACCCCAAAGTGAGTTAATCTTACTTATTTGTTTCAAAATACTAATGTTAATTTTCTTTGCCAGTTAGTTTGGGGGTAGAAAATCTAACTTGGTCTCAGTCCCCCTTGTTTCATAATTTAATACCAATATTACTTACATTATTAGTTTTACTGGTAAATCAAGGAGCAAGTTGCCGGAATCCAGCTGTGACCCCAGGGCAGGAACTTTCTGCCGGCTGTCACCTTCTGACAGTTCGGGCTGTTAATTACCTCCAACAGTTGGAGCACAAGCACCTCTCTGTCTGCCAGCTGGCAGCCTCCGCCTCACACTGGCAGCCTGAGAAGATTTAAAACCTGTAACAAAAGGCTGCTATGTAAACAGTTTATTGTATAATACACAATGGCAGCAGTAGACCCACATCGGGAATCAAAGGTAGTCTCTGCGCTCGGGAGCAGTTAGGACTGGAAATGATGCAAGCCCCTGCTTGCCTCTTTCTGTCAGTCAGCGAAAAAAACCCAAAGCCTGAAGTGAAACGGTACGAGCTAAGGCTTCTCAGACTCTGAATACTGGGATCTACGTGTCTGAGTTGTTGCGGTACCATTGAACTATACCGATTACTTTAACATGTGAAAATAACGCAGCAAGACTCTAATTGCCTGGTGACATGCCAGTCACCAGCCAAGAGGAACTGCAAAAATCATCTTTGAGGTTTTCTTCTCAGAAAACAAATGCAGACCTCATGAGTGCATTCTCGGGTCCCCACGAGTCCTTAAAGTGGCACAAATGTCCCCTGGAGCTTTAGCTGATATATAACAAGGAAAGAGGTCATGATTACACTTCTGAGGGAGCAGCGTTGCTGTGCCATATATAAAACTTGTGAGCTGCTCAAAAGGCGTGAGAAGTAGGTTCCTTATTCCAAATTCATGGAAGGATTTTGTTATGGCCGTAACTTCTCAGAGCATGCAGTTAAACCAGTGCCGGAGCCAGGCTTGCATTTCAGCTTCTGGAAGAAGTTATTTCATGTCTTTACTTGCCAATCATTTCAGTTTAGAAAACTGAACCACCCTAAGCAAGGGCCAGTGAAGGTACCCAAACCCTTTTGTTAGCTTCAGCTGAGTGGTTAGAGCACTTGCCGAGAGGCAGAGCTGGATTGCCATCCATCCCAAGCCTGAGGAGGTTCAAGCCCCCATCTCTCTTTTGCCTGGAGAGCGGTCTGATAATTTCCAGGCAAGCTTGGGCCACCGGAGACCTAGAATTACAAAACTGATGAAATCAAACAGAACAAGAAGAAGCATAACTATGGACCAGGATGAGGCAGTCTTCCCTGGCAAGGAGGTGTTCTGGATCGCATCCCTAATCTCTGTAATGCTCAAGTATTTTTTGTGCTGGATGCTTGGCGCAACAAGCACAGCATTTCTGTAACAGAAATTTGTGGAGTTTTACAGTCTGGAGGTAACAACAAAATCATGAGTTAGCTTACGATTTCCAATTGTGTGTATATGAATTTAAATCGAATACATATAGGTAAGGAATATTCCCTACTATTAGGTCTGCATATACAATTCAAGAGTGTTCAGACCTCTGCTATCTCTCTATCATACTTAGGTAAAAGATATTAATACTGGTGGTAAGCCAGATCTTCCTGGGGGCTTTAAATGGAATCATTAGAACAGCTGAAACCATTCTTTAACTGTAAGAAGCAAGTGGAGCTGTAAACTTTGCATTTCAGGATAGGAAATAAGTGAAAAAGAGATTTGTAACAAAATTATTGCTGTGGAAATGTTTTTGAGTGATAATTATAGAACATCCTTTCTCTCTCTGTCTCTGTCTTACTAGGTTTTTACTCATAGTCGAAATAATCCATTCATACCTTGGTATAAATATTATTTCTTACATGGAAATGAAATTTCATGTCAGTGGTACATTTTCCATAGGTGTCACAATATTGTTTATTAAATTTATTCTAAGAAATATTGCAGTTTATGTCCTTTGAAACAACTCCTGGAGAAAAGGAACAACTCTTGGCTTAGAGAAAAAAGTTACTGTTGAACTAGCGAGTTCTAGGGATTTCTACAGTAGAAGCGAGCCTGAGTTCCCTTGTGTAGATATAGTTCCCAATATTTTCAAGTGTTTCACCTAGCTCATCTTTCAGATAGACTTCAGCAGCATTTGCTTTTGAACATATTTCAGATCAGGTGTAGAAACAGCTCTACCTCCTCCATCTCTTGCAGACAAAGGGACATTGGAGCCAGAATAAAGCTGTTCAGGAAAAGGGGAGGCTGAACTATCAGCTTTGCAAAAATTAACAATAGCAGCCCAAGTACCACCTACCTGGCCTGCTGACTTCTAAATGAGTCTAAGCCTCCCAGGCCAGAGATGTCCATTTTATTTTTAAAGAGGAAACATCTGGGAATGGCTTTTATATCACTACGGAGCACGCAATTTCACTCCGATACTTGCAATTTGTGTATTCCTGACAGCCATTTCAAGGCTGCAAGTTTAATGAGGCTTATTCTTACAATATCCATTTAGACCAAATGGTTTCTGAGGTGGGATGTACCAAAATTGTGGTTTTGGCTACAACGGAGCTTCACAGTATTTACACCAGTACCAACAGGAGCCAAGTTTGGTCCAGTGACTTCAGTGCATAACACTGGAAGAATTCCTAAAATGCTTATGTATTCTGAAGTTTGAAATTTAATGTTCAAGAAATACAAAAGTAACTTTAAATCAGTGTTTTATATGATTTATAGGTATGAAGTATTGCTTATAAAGTCTTTGTACATTATTATTGGAGGATGCTTTGTAAATGATGCCCAGAAATGCAGCCAACTGCCAATATAAAGAAAGCCTGCCTTCACGGCTAGCTGAGCTAAAAGCAAGGTCCATTTCTTTGCATTCTCCTCTCTAAAGTTGTGGCAAACCTTCTGACAGTTCCCATTCCTGCAGACAATTCCCCTCTCTCGCAGTTAACTGCTTCACTGCTGGCCCAGGATTCACATCTGCCCCGTGTTGCCATATGACACGGATGTTCCCTTGAAGCAGGGGAAATGTCAGCAAGACATACCTGGTATCTATCACCAGCAGTCAGGCTATCAGAGAACTGACTGGAGGAAAGCCGTTTTAAAGTAATTTTACAAAATTTTCTGTTGTTTTCACAGATCAGAAGCACCCTGATAGGATTGCATTTTTTTTTATTATTTGAATAAACTTCTATTTTATTTGGCAGATAAATAGCAGATATGGAAATATGTCAGCATGGTTGTTGTTATCATATTTTAACATATTATTTAACATATTTTCTAGACAGGATATTTTTTAGCAAATCTATTGTTTTCTAGCCATTTTACTTGTAATAATCATTAAAATACAACTTATTTAGCCTGAGGATTTCTGTATTCCCTTCTCATTTCCAAAATATATTTAATTTGATTTCTGCTAGAACATTTCTACCAGAAAATCTTTATGGTTGCTTAGGCTGTTTCATTATTTCATTGAAAAAAATTCATAGTATTTTATTCATTACATTTTTCTTTTTTTTTTCTTTTTCCTAAAATAACCAGATATCACGGTCTATTTCATAGATACAGTGTTAGGTTTTTAAGATGCTCTGATACTTAAGCTCTTTCAAATTGCTTAAAATTTCAAGTTTTACATTTTCATTCCCATAACTTATTTTTCATTTGAGGGTTGTTTTTTTAATGATGGCAAGCCCTCCCCCCCCCATCCCTTCTTTTTGCCCTGTGTTCCTATCAGCTGTATCTTTGCACAGACATTACATATTTGCTCTATTCCTGTTTCACACCGATCACTTCATGTGGCTGATTTTATGCGTGTGAGCGGTCCCAGCTAACTCAATTGCTTTGCTGAAGTTCATCACAGTGTTGCTAATGATGCAGAGCCATGAGCTCAGGGAGCACGAGCGTTCCTTGCACTCACTGTCCAAAGCCCATCATAACCCATTGAGTGACAGCTCTGCAATGCAAGTGAGCCTGGTGGCCTGATGCTCCTGTCTGATCAAGACATAAAATTCTGCACTTGAGATTGGAGGAGATGTGGCCTGCAGGGGAGGGATCCCTTAATTTCCCTTCTTTTTGTGATTTCCAGCGCCATAGAGCAGAGGGAAGTAAAGGAGAGAGAGGTTCAGGAGGAAGAGGCATTGCTCAGGCTTTCTTTGATCTGCTCCAGGTGAAGCTTTTCTGACCCAGGCAGAGCAGATCAAAGAAAGAAGCCAGAATACAGAGCACTCGAGTATTTCATGACTGTAGAAAATACTGCCACAAAAGTGCCCCTTTTTTATTTTGAAAATGTGCTCACCTTACATATAACCTGTCATGGCACTTATTACTAAAACCAGATGATCACAAACTATTGATTATTTTATATACCTCCGTCAGGAAGGCATTAGCTATATAGTATCTCAGATAAAAAAACCTGTGACCGGGACATGTAGAGTGCAATAAAACCAGCGGTAACAAATGATAACAAATTGCACATCTATTTTATTTCTAAAAATATCTTCGCTTAAAGAGATTCTAATTTCAAACCTTCAGTAATCCGGTGATTAGTAGAAGACTTCTTTGATCATCAGTAAACCCTAACTCTCAGTAATTCAGTCGGAGGCAGCAAACAAGCTGATGTATTACCATCTTCTTCAATCTGCAGTACTGAGTAGTCTTTAAAGAGTACAGAGGCATAACTGAATAAGGCCTAAATCCTGGTCGCGGTATAGATGTTGTACTAAGCTACGTGCTGCATGCTTTATAGCCATAATTAGATAACTTTCTGCCCCAAAGGGGCCTCTAGCAACGGCTTATCCTTGTGATTAACTTCCCGCCCTGTGAGCAGTCCCGCCGATCTCCATCAACTCTTTGCGGACCTTGCCGGGATTTCTCACAGCGCCTGCACATCGCATGTGGGACATGCCTTCGGTACCAGCCGCAGTAACAGCCACTGGCTGAAAAGTCACAATAGCCTTGCTTATGCGGTTTGCCGCTTATTTTTTTCATGCCTGGAGCTCCTGGGCAGCACCAGCAGCAGGGCTGAGGGCTGGTTCCCCTCTGACTCAGAGAGAAGGGTGCCATCTACTGAGGCACTCCCATCCCCTCCTGCAACACACGGGCTTGCTTCTCTCTGCGTGCCAAGCCGGAAAGCTCGCAAGACCAAAGTAAATCCGTGAATTTGATGAAACTCACGGAAAGGAGCGTTTCAGGAAGAGCTGCGTTTGTTCTAATTACGGTGTTATTCCATTTGGTGTGTGCTGAGTGAGAGTGAGCAGCCTTATGATGAACAGGGATCTGATGCAAAAGATCATTTTGGCACATATGCTTTAAAATAACAAAATTCATTATAAAAGTCTGCCATTTACACTGTTACAGGATGGGATGAATTGAATAGTTATCATGGATTCATTTCGGTTGTTAACCCTGAATTTACTCTGTATTTTTATGGAATCTGGAGTTTCTATCAAGCCTTTGTTAAAATCCACTTCATGTTGATGCTTATAGAGTGAATTATCATTTTATGCCACGCATGAAACCTCAAACCCATTATCCTGAAAACAGATTACAAAACTATTTCTGCTAATACTTTTATCTGATACTACAAAATCCATCACTGTGACATTTTGTATAACAAGGGTCACAAATAAGCAGCGTTTTTTCCTCTTGCAAGAGCATTTTTGAAAGTTGGCTTCGAGTACTTTGGTCAATATGTTTGTTTCAAAAGCCAGATCTGTATTTTGCAGAACAGACTTGTTTCATTATCTGTTGGTATCTGTCTTCTTTAATGAGAAAAGGGCACTAAAGACACTGGAGAGACAGAGCAAATACCTTTACATGTGACTGTGAGTAAATCACAGGCTGCGTGTAAGCCCAACACATGCTTTCTGTTCATAATCCACAGGGGAGTGTACTAATCATGCATTTTTACTGCAGCTCTATGTATCCAAACATTTGACCAGGTAAAATTATTGGAGATGTCAGGGAAAAAGATATATTTGCTGTTCTTACTTTCACCTCATCTTAGAACATAAAACCCTGTAAATAAAAGCTAATCTTGGCAAATCATGCAGAAAAAGTCAAAATCAAGTTGTCAAAGTAATAAACAGTCCAACACAGCTGACAGGTTTCTTTGTTACAAAATAATATACACGTCAGCTGTAAAAAAGATAGGCTGAGACCTAAATGTACTGTTTTTGAAACAACAAGTATGAAAAGTTCTTGTTCTCAGGATCCTATACAACTGAGCTATGATAAAGTTCAAAAGGAATTTTTGATGGTTTTTTTTCCTAAACATTTTTCATCAGCCTATCCTGATCTAACAATTTATTGCAGTCTGATAGATAGCAAAAGCCGAGAGGAACATTGGCCAATAGCTGTACTGGCTTTTGGGGATTTTTTTTCTTTTATCAGTGAATGACAATTGTGATTGGAAATGGTTCAAGCTTATGCTGTTTGTGTCTTTGTCATTCTTGCCACGAGATTATGAAATAAATACAGTTTTTCAAATGCAGATGTAAATGCCATGATTGTGTTTGGTATCAAGAAATATTTTTGGCAGATCAAATTGTTCTCTGATGTTTTCAGACGGATTTTACAATCAACAGGTTAAGTTAACAGGAGTTGTGAATTATATCTGAATGGTATTTATAAACAAGAGTCAAATTTATGCATGCAGGAGGATATTGAGAAGTTTAAATAACACTGTCAACACGTCTACTGCTGATACGATCTTCCTCCTCCCCTTTAATACTCACTGGTAGGATTCTTTTTTCGAGATAGGTAAGTCTCTAACCAGGTATGTGTATATTGATGTAAGCTTCCAAATAAAACAGAGCACTGTAGCTGTCATTCCAGAGGTCACCCACTTGTAAAAGTCCTTTTTTTTCTGATCTTCTTAGTGTATTGCCACTTCTTTAATGCAGATAAACAGTGGTTAAAGTATTTAAAGCCAAGTTCATGTTTCTCAATAAGTGTCCGGAGAATATCAATTTAATTTAGAAGCAGTATGGCTTAAGTGTTTCCTGGTGTTTGAAATCATCACCTATGATTTTGCAATAGGTGATTGAATACTGTTTTCTGAAAGAGCATTGAAGAAATAAGGGTTCAGCATACCTGTTAAACAGTTTAAGTAGATTCTTTTTCCATGCTTATTTTTGTATTATTGTAGTTTACAGAGTTTCTGAGCTCATGGAAGCCCCGTTGTGACAGTCACTGGACAGAAATGCAACAAAAGGCAGTAGCTATTCAATGCACCCTGTAACGACTTGTTGGGTTTTTTTAATGCTGCCTGCACCAAAATTGTGAAGAGTCATCACAGGTTTAATGCAGTCTGTCTGGGCTACCTCTAGAGAAAGATATCAGGATGCCATAGTCTGGCCATTACAAAATGATATTTTTAATAAATTTCTTTAAAGTTGTCAATAAGCAGAAAATAATCAGGAAAACATTGCCCTCACATTTCCTAGTTAAATGTGAACAATATGCACATGAACTTTGTTGCCTGTTGCATGCATGGAGGGCTATGAATCATGAACTCCTGTGTTTTAACTCCGGCTTTTATATTCAGTCATTGTTTGGCTTTGGGCACGGAATTGAGGCACTCCATACTTTACTTTTTGTTTATTTAAGAAAAGGGAGAGATGGCAACAGTGTACTTACCCACCTCCCTTTTTAAGGCATGATCAGTTAATCCTGCTACAACACTTTGAAGATAGGCTTTCCAGAACTTAAATATGATTAGACATTTATACAGTTAATAAAACATGCATTCTTACCTAGGATAAGATACAGGGGATTTAAAATACTCAAGCTTCCTGGCATAACTAAATGCTTGAGATTAGGAGGGAAACCTTTCCTCAGGCAGGTTATTACTCAGGGTATTACTTTTCGTGGTTATGGGGTAGCTTGCACATTTCTATGAAGCATCACACCCTATTGGCTGGAACAGGATACTAGGTTAAACAAACTGCTGGCCTCAATGAGAATGGCAGGTCTTAGAGACTTCTGTGCTTCTAGATCTTCCCTGGCTGGTGGAGATAAACCCTTTTGTTTCTATGTGCCTCAGTAAGATGCCCAACATACCTGGCTATGGCTACACCATATGGCTAAGATGTGTCCCACCTTGCCAAGCCCTTAGGTATTTCAGGTTTTCACGTTTGTTATATGAAATTTTAGAGCTTGTGGTTCTGATTCGGTTCAGTGGATGTAATTCAGATAGGAAGAGCCTTACTAATTGAAAACTCTCAAAACAACCCAGGTCCCTTTGACTGAACTAGAAAGTAATTAAACAAGCAATTGACACATTTGGGGTTGCGTCATCTCCACTGACAGGACCAGAACAGCACACCTGAGTACCCCACTGGTATACCCCAAGTCTCCTCTAGCCATTGCCCACCCATTTTGGGGCATGGGTTAAACCCCAGCAGGTTGGCAGAGAAGACCTTAGGCCGCCTTGTGTCACTGACTGCAATGCCTGGGAGCTGGTCGCTTGCCATCATGGTGCTGGAGTAGGCAATGCAGAATCTGTTTGAAAGTCATTTGCTAAGATGTACTGAAATAGTAAAATTGCTTCCAGAATAAAGTCTTTTGTTGGACTATTTCAAGCAAAAGCAAAAATAAAGCAATAGATATGGGCTTACTACTAACAAATAAGAACATTCCTCCTTGAGAAAATGCCGTTTGCAGTTTTGACCTTCTATTTTTAAATACACACAACTACATGCAGTGCGTGTGGTATGTGTGCGTGTTTTTGTGTAATAACTAGCTCAAATTCAGACCTGATTATTTTTTTAAACTTGCTTATCAGACAACATGTCTCATTAATTTTTATTCAGTTCATAGTTTCTGGTTTACTGCCTTATTATATTCTTCAAGTTCACTGGGTATTTCTCTCTCTTCACCCTTTTTTCCCCCTTTGTTACATACTTTTTATATATAAATATATACATATATACACAGAGAGAGCAAAATAATTGCTCATGAGAAATCTTGAAATCCTTTTCCTTCCCCAAACAGCAACAAGAGATTTACATTTATAAATAGGGAGCTGGGGGCCGGGAGGCAGAACGCTAACACACGACAGCAGTGAAGTTACACAGATAAATTTTCCAGTTCTTTTATCTAGTAAACATCCTAATGATCAACATCAAAGACTGAAGAAAGAAGCCGTTCTTCTCTTTTGTGCCAGATTGAGAAAGAGTGGGCTCTTTTACATCTCATATGGGAGATATGAGGAGCCTTTGAATGGATCATTGCTTTTTATGAGTAGTAATGAGGTGAGAAGTATTCTAGTGTGTGGCACAGGCCTTCATTAAAAGCGTGAAACAGAATGGCTTATGGTTAAAAGGAGTAATTTGTTCTAACATACTTGCTAAATTGTGCTGTAACCATGCCAGGTCACTGGACTACATTTTCCATAGGATTCCCGAATGCATTTGTGAGTAATTATTCTGCCTGTACGGAGTTCAGGGATTTTTCCAATGGCTTGTGCTAACTAGTTGACAACACTCATTCCTTTACTGGAAACTTCTCTAAATGTTATATTTTAAGAGGTGTGGAAGAGCCCAGATTCTGTTGCTCAAGCCTATATTTCCTCAAAAGAATAAGAACCAGCAAAACAACATAAAATAAGCATAACTGATCTGAAGGTCTTAATAACACGATGAAAAAGCAGGAAAACCATCCCGACAGTCTCCGTCCTCAGTCTGCCAGGATTTTATCAGAGACGTCCGTGCAAACCAAAGGCGACTAAGCTGCTATCTACTGCTGTCTTTTACAGGAGCATGTTCGAGCAGCCTGGCTTCCTAAAGCACTGCTCAGCCACTCCTCACATCACAGCCCACGGCAAGCAACGATGGTCGTCACTTTGGAAAATCAGCCACTTGTATTCTGGTGCTGCTGAGAAACGTGATGATAATTACGCAGCAGCACAGATAGCACAATGCGCAAACGCTTTTCCAAGTTCTCATTCCTGTCATTCCTGAAGAGAGGAAACTTCAATTATATGTGCAGTACAAATTTCTGCCCAGGTAATTTTTTTCAGAGGACAGAAGGAGGTATGGTCCCTGGGAACCACACTCTTGAACTGTGAAGGACTGGAATAAATTACACTGGCAAAGGAATAGTTTTTCCAGCGCAAGTTATGCGCACAATAGGAGTCCTTTTGTCAGCAAAACACTCGTAACATCCAGACCTGACCTTTAGGCATTAAAACCACGCAATCTGCTGAGAATTGTGCATTCAGTCGGCGGCAAAACAAGGAGGAGAATGCAGACGACAGCCTTCCCCTGCTCCAGTCACCGCTTCGCACCGTCTCTCTGCTCTCTAAACATTTCTCTGTTCTCAGCACTGACAGAGAAACTGCCTTCAGTCCTCGCCACACAAAAAAATGGCAGGTCTGAGTTTTAAGCTTCATCCAATGTAGGAGTAACAGCTGAGCAGAAGATTTTTCTATGAAGCTTCTTTAGAAAGAAATGTTAAGTCACCTAAATAAAAAACACAGAAATTATCAGCTTCAATTTATGTCTTTTAAAACAAAAAAAAAAAAACCTGGGGGGAAAAATCAAAATAGTCATGAAGACTTTTTTTTTTTTTAAAATCTGTCTCATTTTAGGACAAATAGCAATATCTAAAAAGAATAAAAATCTTACCAAAATATTTTAATTAACTCAAGCCAAGCTTTTGTTTGGAATGCACATTGATGAAAATTTATGAGATTTCAACTTTTTGCCCTGAGTCTGAGCAGGAAAATGTTTGAAATCTCAAAACCATCTCATTCCTAGCTTTGAACTAAGGGAGGGGATGGGACTGTGTGTGTGTATGTGTGTGTGTGCATGTGTGTTTGGCAGCAATTAAAATATGATAGCTGTACTTAGAGCCATATGCTTCCTCAGAAACTGATAAAAGTTGCATGTGTATAACTGATGGAGAATTTGTCCCATAATGTTAAGACAGCTGAGTTAAGTACAGTTATTTCTTTAAATCAGCTTGCTGTTTCATCCTGTACAAGTCAAGACAGGCCGGTCCACTTTAACCTATTTATATAAATGAAGAAATAGAGAGATTTTGTGAAGAACATATGAAATCTAGTCCTATTACCGTTTGTCTTCTGAGCATCAGTCGCTTAGAAACCTGGGAAACAGATGAATTAATTTCTCCACGTATTTTCTAGCCATACTGGGAAATATAGAAGACTTCGATGTTTTATGTTCATCAGTAAATGCTGGGGTCATTCCTCATAATCATATTCACAAAGTTTTGTTTTAAAATGTTAGTGACAGTGATTTAAATCGCTTATTTCAATGATGTGAAAAAAACTAGAATGAAGCAAAGGAGCACCGTCTGCTTTACTTAAACAGCCACTCCCCCAAAAGTGAATATATATATGTGTGTGTGTATGTATATATGTAAGTATAGTGTATATATATAATTATATAATGTATATACATTACAATATTGGAACAAGCAACAAAATACAATGTTAGATTTTCCTATATGTTAGATTGTTTTTCGTATTTTTTTAGGCAGAGAGGTTAAGTGACAGGACAAAGATTGGGTAGTATGTCAACAGACATCTGGAAATCATAAAAGTCAAGCCAGCGACTATATTTTCTCCCTGAGTACAAGTGAGGAAACTCATCCGGGTTCTTACAACAATGGGGTGAACTCAGGTTGTTGTGAAGGTTTCAAAGGGCGCCTCCGACAAATGTCGGCTACTTGCTTATTGGGAAGATCTGAATATCCTGGCATTGAAAGATCTTTGTGGGATGAATAACAAGCCAAATATGCCTTCAAGCCAGATTAATCAGAATGTTTATATCCATACACTCTGAAGTTATGGTATTAATAGAAATTGTCAGCTGTCGTGTGTTAAGAATCGCAATTTTTAACATACATTTTAGCACTGATGCCTTCTCTATGGTTTTAAATAGTGTTTGAAATGAGATCTCTATTTTTATTGATGTCTTTGAATTTAGGTCTGCAAAGTCAGGTTTGGCCACCTTGCAAACACCATATTTGTGCCACAACTTCAATTAAAACGCATTTTAAACCAAAACTGACTTGAATATAATGTTACTAGGCTGTCAGCGTTGCCTGACCTTCCCCTTTCTCCCACTTCAGCTGCAGACTGGCTTTGAAACTGTTTGTTTGAGATGACAGTTTATTCTGCGAATAATTGTTTAATTGATAATTACTTAAAAGGGGGAGAAAATAAAGATGAGCAATTTGAAATCACTTGAGGCTATTTGGGATACAGGAAAATGCAATACTCCATAGATATGGCTATCAGAAGGCAGAATCCTGACCACAATTTGGAGCTCTGGAGCCAAGTTTACCCATGGAAGATATGAAGATTGGTCCCAATCCTGCCCTGATCTTCCACACAGTATTCCAATATATTTTTGTTTACAAAGAAACTAAGGTTTTTAAATTTTCAAAGGACTCTCAGATTCTGATAAGAGGACTGTAAATGCTGCTATTAAAGCCTTCCTTATTAGCAGTATTAAAAAAGCAGGAATACAAGCATTCTAAAATGAGTGAGTCTTGCCCCGTGCCTCAGTTTCTTTTTACAGTGTGTGTACAGTTCTCAGCAGATTTCTATATCTGAGTTCCACAGAATTCAAACGATGGTATACAAACTCCTTATTAACAGACAGAATCTGAAAGGGATATGGTTGTGTGTATAGATTTGCTTTGCGCAGTCACGCCATGAATTACTCTAAACATCTCTTGATTAATCTTGAGCCAAATTATCTTCAATCATTTGTCTGCATATTTCTTTCTTCAGGGGACCTAGCTGTGATGATAAAAAAAGCAATATCAGAAGGGAAATAAATTTACAGTGAGCCTAGTCTCCATGCTGTTTTTAGGAATCTGTGTCAAGGTCCCATTATCCCTATCTATTTGTAAAGCATCGCACAGAAGAGGAGCATATATGTCCACTATGTTTTCCTCAGACAGTTCCATTACGACCAAAATCCTGCTGCTTTCTTCCCGTTACATAAGTCCTGCACACGACGCAGAATCAACCTAGCATTCAGGAATAAATCACAGAAGGCAGGGATACATGTCCTCTGCATTCCTAATTCTGCACAGGACTGGATTTCTAATTTTTGTTGGTTTTTTTCCCAGTACAAGTTTCTCAAGAAGGCAATTGCACTCTTTAAGGTGACTGATAACATACTTCTCCTGAAAGTTTTATTTATTTGCTTTCTTCCCGTGTCTCTTGCCTTCAGACACAGGGCAAATCTTCAGCTGGAGGGCCAGACTCCATTCAAGCTTTCCAGGGCTGCTTTTTGGGTTGTGGGCCCCAGTGCTGCGCCATGAGTCCTGCAGGGAGCCACAGCTTTGCTTCCCATTATTGTCCACGCATTGCCAGGATCTTTGATTTACTCACCCAGAATTTCCTTGCCCTCTGAAAGGCCTGAGTATGTGCTGAAAAGTCCAGTTTGCCAGTGTAAGTCTTTGCAGATACAACCAACTTAGTAGATTTTGGATGAGAAGTTTCATTTCTTGCCCTTGTTCTCCACACAGGTGTACAGGGCAGATCTCATTCAAGTTAAAAGCCATGCGGGTACGGAGCTATATGCACTCCAGCGATCCCCTGCCGCTAGATGTTGTGCATTTATGAACCTTAATGACCTGCTGCGACAGTAGGGGGAAAGGAAAAGGGGACCAGATTAAGAATTAGCACATTAGTGGTTTCGACCATAAATAGGTTCTCTGTATCCTGGTACTAAACTTTTATTTTTGGAACTTATAAAATCTTGCTTGACGTAAAGAAATTCCTTTTGTCACTCCTGGAAAAGCTGATAGTCTGTCCTGTGGAATAGGATGTTTCTCTACTAAATTTAGGATTAAACCTAAGCCTGTTGCTGAGTATTTCGAGGTGCCAGAGGCTGGAGTCGACTGCAGCAATCTCCCTCTCTAACCTGCCCAGGGCGAGAGACCTCAGCTGTCTGAATGGAAGCTGCAGGCCAGGATGTCTTCCTCAGTGTTCTGTGCCTTAAAGATACGTCTAAAGCAAACAAACCTTGGTGACTTTGCATGTGGATAGTGCTGAAATTTCACCAGTGTGTTATTCCTCTAATTAGAATCCTCAAAGTGTGGAGTGCATTGAGAAAAATAAGTCATGGTGCTAACTAAAAGTGTGAAATGGAAATGTAACTACAAGAAATGGAAATAATTCCAAAAGGAATAATTTTCCAAAGCTATTTTGCAGTTAAGAAATACAAGAAAAAATGTGACAGTCAGTGAAAGGGAAAATTACTGCTGCTTTATTTTTTGTTTTTAGTTTTTTTATAACAGTTATACCACTGCGCTGATCTGACATAGAGCACAGACATATAAACAGTTGCACTGGCACAGTTGAGCAAGAAATAAATTGGAGCTGGGGTTGAAAGAGTAAGCAGGTGAAACCAGGGAAAAATAGAAATGTCTTTTTCTCATTTTGCTGTCAAGTTAATCACAATTTGAGACCAAATCTGTGCTTTATGAAGGTTTAACTTCCAGTCCCAGGGTTATGCACATCGCAAAACACCAAACAAAGGAAGATTTTCTGGTAGCGACAGTTGGATGGACTGTGCACTATAGCACCACGGGACAGTGGGGATACAGCAGAATGGTGAAATGTATGAAGTACTATATAATGTTGTGACCTACTGAAAGAGAAATACATGGGCCACTGCTTAAATTGCCATTTCCCATAAAGGCTGTACTATTCTAATGTGTTTGCTACAATTTTTCTTTTGAAATACCTAGAGGAAATTAATTTTTATAAAATGACAGTTAAGCGTGACCCTTTGTCCTTAAGCTCCTACTTGTACATTTGAGATCCAGCACATATGGTACAGTATGTTACAACCAGCTGCTAATTGGGCTCCCTGCAAACATGGCTATTAAGGTCAACTGAATCAAATGAGGTCAGCTCAGGCTTCAAATCCAGGGAGTATGTGCCCTTCTGCTGATTGCACACAGCTCCCTTTGCTACAAGTGAGTAAAATGGACTTATCCAGAAAGAATAGGCTCCTAGCCAGCTTTGTTATTATTCATAACACTTCTAGTATTATTATCCACTTATAAGTGCACGTGGAGCTATACATCACAAAGTGCAAGGCCCATTCCTCAGATACTTTGAAACAAAAGTATATATACTTTGGATTATATAACATATAATGCATACTGAATTCATCCTTAGGTCTCTGTCTTGGACTTCTTTTCAGTATATTTAGATAAAAATGAAGTGTAAAATTAGAATACTAGAAATTATAATATTTTAGAATGTATTAGAATCTTAGAAATCCTAGCCCTTCTGTATTGTGAGAACATATTTCAAACAGTACTGTGTTAATCTTGTTGATGCTGGCATACAGTAATAGAGTACTACTTTTAGCAAGTTGAGTGGATGTGAGACAAAGCTTAGGACAATCCAACAGCACTGTCTACTCACAAAAGTCTGCTAATCTACATGCAATCTTGACAGTGGCCGTATAGCGCATTTGTTTTTTAGACTGTTGTTTTGTGAACATCCTGCCAACAGAGCATGAACCTCGCATACATCTTAAGCTTGACTATCAAAGTCAACAGAAAATCTCCCATTGCTCCCAAATGTCTATATTAATAAACTGTGTAAACAAAACATTTGTGGATACCTCACTGGGTCTGAAGTCTTATGGAACTGTTGCTGATTAAGGAGTCTCTTTACTTAGCATTTGTCTTTCACATTTATTTTTCAAAGTATTTCCGTAACAGGCCAATGTGACTGAAGTTTCCTGACCGTCTGCCAATCACAATATAACCTTCAAAGGAAAGAGATAACCTCCCACTGAAGTAAGCAACAAAGAAATGTTCTTCAGAAGAAAATCCAGTAAAATTCAAATAGGGAGTACAAAACTGGAACTGTTTTTGAGAGCCAAATACTGAGATTAATTTAACTCTTTAACTGGTTAGCTCCATAGTGAAGGGGCTGATTTAAATCAGAGTTCCACCTACCCAACTGTGCTGCAGGGAGAAAAAGCAGGGTGAGATAAGACCTTCTGTGGCAGACACTTTGAAAGACAGTGAGAAGCAAGAATCTTTCAGCTAGGACTGCTTGATGTTTATCAAATGGGAAGAACTGAGATAAGCAGGACCTGTATCCTTGTTTGCATTAGAACCGAGTGAGCAGTGAAGCTTTGGTCCCTTGAGGTATTCTGATAAACTGATAGTTATTTTCATCCCAAATCATAATGAAATTTGGAACATCATGTTTTCTGTGGGCTTTTTTGCTTTTTTGAATGAACAAATCCAAATGAATATGATTTTGAAATGATGGATTGTTTTGACTGCATTTGCTTATCATGCTACATTGCCTCATGAGCCTGGTAACCCAGATCCCTTGTGCCCAAATTCTTTACATGGCCAGGTTTTCTGTCTGGATGACATTTCTTTTCAGGCACCAGATGTACCGTATCTCGATGAAAGGAATGACTGCAGAGAATAATATAAAATGTTGCAGGAAACACTACTTCTATGGCAGCACCTATGGCAATGATGAGTCTCCATTAATAACCCTCAAAGACAATAACCTCCCCTTGATATAAGCAACCAAACCGGTGTTTTTTAAAGGAAATTCAATTGACAGAAAATTAAAAAAAAAAAATTATGCTTTACACAAGTTTCACAGAAATGGTAATTTCCACTGAACACATTTTTTTATCTGTCTTCTCCCTAGATGAATAGCAAAATGATGCTGTTTAACTGGTAAGAAACTCCGCTTGTTTCAAGTGCTATAGTCAATAGTGTTACCAAATCATCACTAGAGGCTTTGTCTATTTTCAGCATTCATTTTTAATTTTTTTGTGAGCGGCATTTACATAACTTCCTAGAAACTCCACCTTTGGGGCTGAAAGTTGAAACTCTTTGTCTTTGCTCCATGGTGGTCAATTCTTTTCCTTTTTATTTTGTTTAAATTCCGAGGGGAAACAACTCAGGATCAGTCAGTGGATGGCCGTTGCACAAAGCATGGGCAATGACATCTTTTCTGCTTTTGAGTAACCTCCAGGAGCATGTGTGTTCATTTGGAATATGTGTCTGCAAATATTGCTCACACCTTCACTATCTCTGAGTGGAGGAAGGCTAATTAGTCATCCCTGTTAAATGCCACAAGAACCCACCGTTGTTTTAACCCATGCCAGCCTTGATTTACAAATGTGAAACCAAAGAAGCGACAAAACCTGTACTGCTGTCCTTTTTGCCTAATATTTGGTCTAGGTTTCTAAGCAAAATAGTGTTCCATTTCATGAATCAAATGATGTTTTATTTGTGTGTGTGCAGTGCTTTCTGAAGTCTGGAGAAGGAAAAATGAGGACAGGTGGTGCAATAAATGATAGTTCAGAAGTTAGCCATTGTGATCATAGAATCATTATCATCTGGATAATTATTTTTCTCGCTGGAAATCAGTCATGTTTCATTTTGCACACTAGAAAAGCAGATTAATTTACTTTTCTTAACAACCTTCCTCAATGAATGAATTCACTTAAATTTGCCAGCTTTGTGGTAGGAAGGTTGTCTCATCCTGTAACAGAAGCTAACAAGGCAGATTTAAGATGAGGCAACAAAAACAGTGTTATGACAAAAGTTTTAAACTAAATATTGTCCTCGAACTTTTTTCCTTGCCCAGCTTTCATGAAGTTCAGTTTTGGTATTAAAAGCAAGGGAATATGGAAGGAGAAAAGGGGAAGAAATCCCAGCTTGTATCTTTAAAGCTCTGGAATGGTGTAAATTATTACAGTGGTTTCACATTTTCATGGGATCAAGGCAACAACAGTAAGCTCATAAAACAGATACCACTAATTATGCAGAGGAGAAGTCATAAAGTCACTGGTGGAAGCATGTTTTATATTCATGAACACATCATTAAAATTTTAAGATGCACTATCAAATTCTACATTTTAATACTACACCCAACAACATTAAACCCTCCCAACAAGAAAATCAGATTGTTTAATGATCGTGTTTGTCACACAGGTTTTATATGTCTGCTGTTGAAGCAGATGTGGACTTTTCTGTTGCTGGACAGCTTTTATCACTGGAAAAATTAAAAAAAATTTTTATCCAAATGGTTTATAGAAAAATTAAATACAACAAAAAGAAAAGAAAATAACCAAAATCTAGAAATGTTTAACTGCAGAAATATTTAAATTTACCCAATCACATAAAAATCTTTTTATAGCATTGACAATTTGTTTTTACTTCTCTTGTATTTTCTTTTTTATTTAAAAAGTCATTTTAAAGTAAAAGGATAGTGATTCAGGCAGGCTACAGCCCAGCATGCAAATGTTAGGTATTTTAAAGGAATCCTTAAATTAAACATGGCTTTAACATAGCCATTTAAATGAAAGAAAAATCTAATAGGAGATATTTCAGGCTCAGCTGCTCGGCTGAATCTCTTGGAAGACCAAAGAGTGTCCTGAGTGACTTTCATTTCCATCATGAAGTGACTGAGGCCTCTGTGAAAATACACACATGAATTTTAAGGGTCCGAATCCTTTGATATAGAAAGAGGTGCAACAGATGGTAAATAGATGGATTCTTGTTGAGACATCACCGACACAGCACCGAGACAGCACAGGCGACACGTTCAAACCTGATTCTTGTAACCTACAGCAATGACTCCTGTTTGTGGGTTTGGACTAACAGATGCAAATAGCTGTGCAGTTGCATGTTGACACATGATGTCCCTCCCACACCTCTGGTGTGGACAACGCCGTCTTTCTGCTCTGTTCCCCTTCACTTCAGAGTGAACTGTGTTGCTTCTAATGCTTGGGACCTCTAGAAATAACTCCCCCTCTAGAAAGAGTGGGCACAGTCAAGCAAATTGAGTCATTCTTATTCATCAGTGTTAGTAACTGAAAACTCAAGTACTTAACGCTGCCTTTAAAGGACATATATTTCACATTTAACCACTGATTTTTCTTAAAACCTTATCAAAAGAACTGAACTGATCTATTTCTAGTTAATTACTATACGATGTCCAGGTACCAGCTAATACAATAGTTAAACATTTATCTGACAAAAAGTCAAGTGAGAGGTTCAATTATTAACATAAAATCGTTAAAGTGAATTCTGTCAGGACTCAGTGAAGACTTCTGCCTAAAAAAATCAATGGCTCAATGTGGCCTAATATTAGGTCTTTTCTAAACCTTTCTTTCTCCAGAGCCAATATTTGGCCTACACTATCTGCCAGCATCTTTTTAATGAGAAGCACACATCTAAAACCTCTCACAGCTCTCAAAATTTAGGAGTAAATATTTTTAAATTAAAACCGTATGCTAAGCAGTGCAGATTTGCTGCTGCAGATGTTATTTTTGGCTCATTTTCTTTAACTGATTCGTAACCAATATACTTCAGCCTATGTTTCCACATTTATTATTATTCTGAATACCACAGATATAGTGAAAGATGTTAATAGCTCAGCATCTCAATATATTTTAGGCAGTTTTCTACTTAGCAGCAAAATCACCACTAAAGTTCTGTGAAAAAGGTGTACCCTCAGGACACTATAAGTAACTATAAGTGAGAAAAAAGAGAAAATGGAGATAAAGATGACTTAAATAGAGAATGGGGCAAGCAAGACCATTTTTCATGAAATTCTACACTCCACCTCTCTCAGGAGGCTCACACAATCCTTTCGCATTTAATTCCTGATTGTGCTACACAGTTCTGCAAGCACAGCACAGTCATGTCAGCTTTTGGGTTTTTTGTTGATGGTGCTGCCACATTCATTCTAATTATTTAGGTTTCATAATAATGTCTATTTTTGCTGTTTAAATTCATGCCCGCTACTGACAGTGTCATTCTTCTCTGGAAGAAACTGAAGTCTCTGGTGAAAGTCACAGAGTTTTCCACACTCTGTTACTTCTTAATTAATTCAGGATTAGTTAATTCTTTGGTTATAAGGGACCCTGTTGTCAGCCTTATTATATTGGCCAATAGTTTATTAAAGAATGGATCATGCATTTTTTCCATAAATTGATCTAATTAGCCTTATACCTTCAAATGTTGGCTATTCTTGGGATCTTGAAACCACATTATCTCAGAAGAACACAGGCATCTTTTCTGGTCATGGGTGGTAAAACACTAACATATTTTTTGGATTTCAAAAATCAGGATCAACTCAGGTTAACATTCAGAGTGGACAGTACAGTGACAGAAGGCTTAAAGCACAGAGATGCTGTCCATGCCATTTACAATAGTTTGTTCAAATATTTTCTTTAGAGACGAGAATTGCCAGTTCTTTCTTAGTTCAAGCAAGAACAAATTTCTTCTTTCAGCTGTATTTAAATAAGGTGAACAGGTTTTGACTGTGTGTGATTATGCTATTCTTACTGTTGTGAGGAACTACTCTGTAAATAAATATTGTTAATTTGCATACCATGTAGGGTTAATAAGGGACTAATTTTTAGCCCTAAACTTACTTAGAGAATTGAAATACTAAACAATTGTAACACTGGGCAAAAGGATTTTTTTTAAGCAAGCCAAGAAATGTGAAATTTGAGAATGAGAAATTCCTCAGCCACAAACATGAAGACAAAATAATAGAGTAAAATAAATTAATTATACATAAGCTTACACAGGGAGTCTGAACACAGGTTTAGAAAAATGTCTGGAGACTAAGGATCCAATCCACTAAACATCTACTAATTTTGTATACTACCATGATAAGTAGACCCACAACTGCTAGAGAACTGATCAAGGCAGTAAACAGCAAATGCAGCTTTTGCAGGAGCAGGTCCTTTGGCAGAACTGCATAGGGTTTGCAGATTTCCCATTTTTATATATTGAAACATTTTTGTTTGAGGTCTTTCTGTTAAGTTTCGCCAATTTTATCTTAGACATATGTAAGATACTTTCCTATCCTTGATGTCGAAACTGTAACTTCGTACAATTTCAAAATTTGTTTAATTACTAGCAAGCTCTAAAGCAGAAAAACTAAGTTGTTCTGGGGTTCTTACATCTTTTGAAATTATTTTCCCAAAATTGTGAATGGTTTGCACAGCGTCACATTTTTTTGAAAAGAAACAAAACCCAAACCTGCAGGTCATTCATTTTTATTGCCCCCTGGAACAAAACAGAAACATGCAAGTGATGGAAAATGTCAAAACCAACATTTTCACTGAATTGTTAAAAAAGTCCTGATATTTTGGTGAGAAAAGATTCAGGAAAAAAACTTTTGAATGACATGTTTACAGACTGTCATTCCATAACCAGAAGGGTAAATATTTAAAACAGATAATTCCCTTTATCAAATCTAATAATGACACCCTGCTAGAGACGCTGGCTAATTAATCAGCAACTAAATCTAGGCATAATTTATCAGACAAATTTCATTAAATAAATTTTATATTGCATATTGCACAAAACCAAACTCTATAATTGGGATTAATTGCGACCTTCATCAGCTTTAGCAAGGTCAAGGATTAAGGAGGTTTGGAGGATGATCTGACCTTTCATTACAATTCTGCTCCCACCAAAATCTTTAGCTGTCAAATTCACAGTTGTGGGTTTCACAGGAGATTGACACAAAGTAGGTGTTGATGCTGTATGGTGTTACCCATGCCTCATTTTACCTAGCTGTGAAATAGTCAGATGTTAACAGAATAGCTGTTTTGAAAAGCAATATGAAAATCATATTAACATGAGAATTTTTCCACGTTTTGATGGATTTTGTTACAGAATAAGAACTAAAGCTCAAAAATCAACCAAATTAAAAAGAAAAAAGATAGAGCAAGATTATTTTTTATATTTATAGGAAGAAAAGGCTTGAAGTTAATGTGGCTAGCTGAAAATTTCATATAAAAACTCCTTTTCTATGGAAAAATGGTTTATGATTTCAACTTTTCATGAAAATGCCCCTAAACAAAATATTTTCAGCCAAAAACTTGTCTGGTTTTGGTTATTTGGGAGGGAGGAGATTGAGGAAGAATTAAAACTTTACAATATGGGTCTAGAAGTGCTCTTCTGCACTTGGTTATGTATATTTAAGACATATCTCCCTCTTGGCATGATTTGCAGCACAATAACAGAACAACGTTGAGAAACCCACGCTATTGCTCTCTATTTAAATTCCCAGAATTGTCAATCTGGCAGCTCTCACAGTACAACATTTACATAATTTTTAAATTACAGACAAGTATACAAAACCCTTCTCCATCAAAGGATCAGTTTCCTTCTCCACCCTCCCCCTGAAGTCAATAGCAAAGCGTCCTTTCTCAGCAGTGGAAACAAAAGTGTCTTGGTTATATTTACAGAAGAGCACTGTATGCTTAAAATCGTTGTATTTTTGCTTTTACCTAATACTGTGGTATTTGAGAAAGTATGTCAGTAATGGGGATGCTACAAACAGTAGCTAGGAAGTCTTTGATGGCAAGCACTGTTCAGGAAGGGTGTATATGGTGACTATTTATAGAACGCTAAGAAATAAACAGGTTACGATGGATTTTTGGTTTTGTAAAACTACAGACTTGAGATCAAAAGAGGTTTACTAGCAACATTATTGATGTTTTTGTTGGGTTGGATTTTTTTGTGAGGCGAAATCGGTATTTTCCTAAAGGAATGTAAATTGTAATTGTCAAACAAGGAGACACAGTTTCCCTAGTGCTTCCTTTCTGTTGCCGTCAACCCTTCAGCTATACGAGAATTACATTCTTCACAACTGTTAGTGTGAAACAACACAGGATTGCTCTTATCTGTCACTGGTACTGTGAATTTTTTTTAGCCAAATTGTAGACAGATGGATAGACAGATGCAAATACGAATGACTTACAGCTCATTTAATTTCAGACAGCAATGTAAGCATGTGTGCGTATATGTATATAATAGACATTGTTTACTTGTAGGTCCGCATATGCACACATGTATCGTGACTGGTGTTTGGCATGTAACTGTGAGACAAACAAGTGAGAGAGAGAACTTGATTGTTTTTTCTATACTTTTATATAAAAGATTCACAAAAGTGTTTAGTTATGGAAAGCTAAATCCAAATGCTTTTTCTTTTGCTAAAGCAGCTGTTCATATGAAAAAGGAAAACAAAGAAACCCAGCAATTTTTCTTTGATTTTACTGCAGGATACATGCTCAGTTGCTCTTCTTGTGATGAATAAATAATGCCCACAGTGCCGTGTAGCAGTGGACCTTGCCCCTTTTTGTAGTTAACCAGTGAAAAAGGCTGCATCTGCTTATTCTCAGACATTAATACAGCTAAAGGAATAAGACATCAGAGGCCTGTGAATGAGAAGGTCTTTTTAAATTTACAAAGCATTTGCTCCTGAATCCACCTCAGCCAGTTTGGGGAAAGCACTTTTGGCACCAAGTCACCCTTCAGGGAAGACTGATAATGATCACTAAAGACATACTATGGGCTCCTGCCTCGCTCACTTCAAAGGCCTTCTCTCTTAATCAACATTAAATCATCATTTTGCCTTGGATATAGGGACAGCTGTACACAATCTATTTGTTTTAAAACAGATTAGGAATGGTTTTTCTGCCAGAGTATAAGCTCCACGATAAATGTGCTTTAAAGACATAACTAGGAAAAACATTGCTCCCTTCATTAGCTAGATCCTGATACTAGCTGAGAACACACAACATCATCCCAGACATGGATCCTTCTTCTGTTGTTTGGCAATCCCCAAGAGCATTCAGGAAATACGACAAGTTAAAAAAATCAAGTGTCTGTTGATCTTAGCTGTGCATTCTGGTGAGTTGTCCATGAACAGCAATAGTCACAGTAAGTAGCATAAGGTCTTCTAGATCTTGTACTTTCTTCTCCTTTTTTTTTGAACTTAGAGTTGCCATATTTCATCCACTGGCAGTCTCACAAGGTGACAGCAAAGGCCTTTTATTACCCAATTAAAAGCTGATAGTCAGATAGTTGTTAAATAATTAAGTAAAGGCCCTAAACTGCAGGGGAAAAAAATGCCTCCTCTAGGTCCATACGGGAGATATTTTTACATAGTTGCTAACCATCTCTCTACAAGCCAGTTTTCTTACACAGTACAAATGCACTGACGTGCACAGTTTAAAAGCAAAGTCTAGAAACAAGGCATATTTCCAGAATAGGACAGTATATATTGGAAAGCAGTGGTTCCAGAAAAAGATTTGGGAGTCAAAATGAGTACTCAGATGAACATCATTCCCAGTACAACTTTGTGGTGAAATGAGCTACTCAGCTTTTGTATTTGTAGAGAGAATATTAAGGGAAGACCATAATGAGTCCTATTGTTCACTTTTTAAAAAGATACTGAAAAATTAAAATGGGCATATAAAAATATTACAAAGAATATGTCTCACAATGAGAAACTTAGAATGTTCAATCTATATTATATTTCCAAAAACCCAAGAAGGTTGGCAGGCAACTTGGTTGTGTGACACTAGTTCCTTCATGGAGAGAAAACAGTGTTTGTAATCCCTTACAGATTAGAGAAATACAAAATTAGTTTAAGAGAGTGGAAGCTGAAGTGAGAAAAATTCAAACAAAAAATGAGGTCCAGCTTCTAAGTGTACCAGGAGAAGAAGCTGTCAAATAAACTGGTCCCTTCTGCACTTGTCCCCTCTCTTGCTGTCTTTAAGCCAAAACCAGCCAACCTTTTTTTTTTTTTTTGGGGGGGGGGTGGGGGCGTATCTTAACCAAACACTAGCTGCTTTAATTCAAATTGTACTCTATTCAGAAGGAGCTGACTGAAATGTAGTGCCTTCCAAAATAAGAGTGATGTAATTAGATGGGCTGATCTAACGGCCTGTCTTGAGCTCAAGCTTTCCTCTCGTGTCCTTGGTTCAAATACAGCAGCTACCTTCACTGCGAGCATAGACCATAGACCTGTGCATGTGAATTGACATGCCTATGGGTGTCACCAATTACACAAACAGTACACATACAGAGGATTAGGACTGTTGTGCCTACATAGAATGGCAATTGTGCCCACCTATTACAAGGATATTTTTCATTTCTAAAAATACCCACTACTGTTAGGATCCTTTTCTAAGTCCAAGAAAATAAATTACTAAAAACAAAAATTCAGATTTTTTTATGCTTTTATGATAAATCGCAGTTTTGCCTTAACCACTTAATCTTTCTTTAAATATCCATTTCAATATGAAGAACTTCTGTTCTTGATGCCCTTGTGAAAAATTCAGACTATTCTACTTTAAAAGAAATCTAACCGATTAATAATTCTCTCTATTATATACACATGACTGTGCTATTTTGTGACAAAGATAATAAAAGATGAGCCAGCTTGCCAGAGAAGTGGAACCCAGTGTAGCAAGGCAGATACTATCACTGACTTCACTTTTCACACTGTGTTTATCACATGGTGGATGAGGAGTAAATAAGAAACCCAGCTTAGCTTCTTTATGTAGGTGCTGTCATAAAGAACATTAGACTTGCGAGAGGCTACTGCCAGGCATGGGAATAAAGTGAGAAGAAAAGATGACTTAATTAAATTTTAGCTAGCAAACAGTACAGGGAAACGGCTAAGTAAAGGGAGATCAGGATATAAATGGAGTAAAAACTGGGTAGATTTTTGACAAAAAGGGATTAAAGATTGAGAGGAGAAAATCCTGCTACTCCCAAGCAGAAGAAACTACACTGTGTGTGGAGAAACTGTATCCTAGCTATAAAAAGGCTTCATTTGCTAGAGCAGGGGGGAAGTCTTATTCTGAGTAAAGGGAGGCCCGTTCCTTGTCCTCCCAGAGAACCTATTTCTCGGTGGATGAGAATGCACCAGATGATCTAGCTAGCAAGCAGGATGCAAGAAAGGAAAAAGCATATAAAATGAATCGTATGCATTTGAAAAACAACAGAATGCAAATCAAGGCAACATAAATTAAAGAGAGAGGGAGAGAAAGTTACTCCAGGGGTTTTATCCCCCTCCCCCCACAGGATACAAGCTATTTCCTTTGACTTTGCAATAGTAATTTCAGAATGCTACTTCTGGCGCTGTCTGAGCTGCATGTATTTTCAGCACTTGGCAAGAAGACATCTAGGAGATAGAGGTTGTTCTTTTACTTGGGAAAGGGAATTAGACTTTGTGCACTGTGACAGTAAATAATGCCTTTCTCCACTGAGGTCACCATTGCACAGACAACAGTAAATTTGGCATTTCCTAATTTTTTGCTCCTTGACTTTGCAACCTAAATAACTTTCCTCTCTTCATTGAGTAACTGTCCACATGGAGTCCATTTTTATTGTGTGCGTGCTCGTGGCTAGCTTCAGGCACAGGGAGCACGTACAGTCCAAGAATGGACTACATGTGGGTAACACATTTCAAAGAAGTACAGTTCCTGAGAGGTAAATAACTCCTTACTAATGTGCGGTATTGAGAAAATTCAGACGGATTTCTCTCACCATTGCCAAGGCAAATTACTGATCTTTCATAATGTGCAGCGGATAGACCCAGTTGCGACTTCTCAACAAATTTTCACTACTAAGTAATTCTACAAAGCAATTTGAGACAATTAATAATTTGATATGACTGAAGAATTGTGTCCCTTTTTAAAGCACATTGAGCTGACTAAAGATTCAAAAATTAATTTCCAATTATGCACACCAACATATTATATTTCTAAGATAACTGTATCCTATGTTATATAAAAATGCTAAACAGCATGACCGACAGTAATGGCAAGGGGAAAGGCTATGGCTTTAATTTATGAAAGCGGTTATAGGACATAGGAATAGCCATACTGGATTAGATCAAAGCCCCAGTCTGTATCTGTGACCAGTAGCAGATGTTACGGGAATATAAGAAAGAGAGGGTAACCCCTTCTCTTCTGTGCAATCAGACACTGTAAGTTTATACCCCCAGACTTTCCTGCAGAGGGACAGATATGCAATAAGGTAACAACTTGCCGATATCTTTACCTGTTCACTGACATAATTTTCCAGAATTCTGTTTCGTGCTGTGAAAGATTGTACTCTTTTGACAGAAGACGAAAAGAGGTTTTACATATTGCTGATATTCACTTAGCAAAGAATATCATCCTCTTCAGAGGAGCTATGACACACTGGATGCCAAGATCAAGCAAAAAACCCAAAGTGCAAATCTGAGTTCATTCCTATTATATCTAACAAAACTGCTGAGATGGCTGGGTGTCTGCCATCTTTCAGTGTCAGTATATAAAACTCACAAAACCAGCCAGATAACTGACCCTTATTGAACTGACAAATTGTAACTTTGAGTTTTATCTAGTATTAAAGGGAAAAGTAAAACTCAATTTAAGAAAAATAAAACACTTAAAATGTGTGCATTTTTAATCACTGAGTGGTGTCATTTCTTTCTTGTTGGAAGAGACACTTGTGATAGTTACACTGGGACATAAGAAATATGTTTTGAGTAGTTTATATATTTCAGGGCTTGCTTTGTTAGTGACTATAATTTTGAAAAATTGGTAAACATAAAAGAATTCAGATTGATAGTCCCACTTTCAAGTAGTGGCCAATGGCAGCCACCATGCAGTATCACAAAGCTTGGGAACTCAAACATATACCTGTCAGATACAAAGAAAAAGGGAGAAATCAAAATCATGCCTAAACTGTACCTAGTTTGGATCTTCTTGCTCCATTACAGACTTGATGAAGAGAATCTGAGCCCGCAGGTTTGTTTATAGGAAGCTATTCTGAAAATCATAATGGGAAGGTCAGAGCCTCGAACCACAGTGGAGTTGCTTGAATTCATCAGTGTATCTGGATACTAGCTTAGAGGGGATATCAGGTCTTGTGTAGAAGTAGTAGGGCAAAGTAAGTTGGTGTTCATGTCTTTCAGTTTACATGCCTCCCTAGATGAGAAAGGGTTAAGCATGAGTTAGGGATGCATGTGAAAATATATGGGCGAAGTAGGAAAAAAAAATTCTCTTCCAGCTTGAGCCACTCCATCTGTTCCCTTAATTCAGTGGCAGACCTTGACTGGACCCTGGGATCTGCTAGTCCCACACTTCATACAACCTCTCTCTCTGTAAATTAAGTTGTTGGCCTGTGTTGCTGAGGGTTTAGGAAGGTGAGTGATGACCTTGGTTTGAGTATGTTTGTATAGAAACATGTCACTGCAGGATGATGCCTTTCCTCCAGGGACATAGGGCCCAATACTAACCATTTGTTAAGAAAATACCAAAGCTAAACATATCCAGTGTATGAAAGGATCCAACACCCTTGCCAAGTGTAACTTTCACTCATCTTTGAAACATCAATGTACACTATATTTTAAAGGTTATTTTTAGCACTTGTCTTTTAAACTGTTTCCCATCTGATGTTAACATCTTGCAACTTTAAAACTAATATGAGTTATTTTTATTATTAAAATGGGAAATCTCTTTAATATATTGTAGTATGGCAATATGTTTAATATATGTTTTAAAAAGGAGACCTAAAATAGTATTTATTCTCAAGAATGAGGACATGTAATCCCAGAGAAGCCCCACAATGCTTTCAAGTTCTATGTTTCTTTATATAGCAAAGATTAAAAGTAAAATTTTAAGGAGGATATAGTTCTCCTTTATTCCATCTTCCCCGCAGTATTTTCCCAGCAGTCATCTACGTTCCTGAGTTCTGGTACATGTGTGGTGTTGTTCAAAGAATTGGTTGTGGTTGTTCAACTGTCTGAGAAAGTTCTGTTGTTAAATGACAGGAGTTCTCCTGCAGCATTAATTTTGAAACCAGATAAGGCGTTCAGTCAGATCAGTAGTTTTCCTTAGTTCATGAAGTCCACAAGAAAACATGAACAAATACATTCGGATTAGAACCATATTTTTCAAGCCAGGTAGTCTTAAAACTGAGTTCCTAACTGTGGATTTAGATCCAAACTTTAGGCATCTGAATCTGAAAATGTTGGCCTTGTTTAATATCCCTATTCAGGATTGATTAATGCACAGTCAGGATGTTTTTCTATACAGCCAGCATATAAATGTTACCTTTCTAAAGTTCACCCCATACTTACTTGGTATATTTTAAAATAATTTATCTTCCTTCCCTACACTTTTTAAATATTTCAGCTTATTTTAGGTTGTGAAACAGTTGTGAAATTGCTGATTCGGCGCTAGAGCTTCTCCGAAGTATGAGGGGTAGCTGGTGCTGGGGACAGCCTTTGTTTAAACAGGGAAGAATGAAATCTTAGCACCATCAGAGTCAATGGGAGCTTTGCCACCAGCTTCCACGTGGCCTGGATTTACCCAGGGAGCCGCCTTTGGTCTGAAGTGGTGTAAATCAAGCATGACTGCACCAAAGACTGTGAGGGTGCAAAACGCAAAACTGGTATGTGAAGGGAAATCAGACCAAAAATGGTCAGAACAACTATGAAAAGCTGGTCAAAGGAGAGTACCTGTATTAGAGGAGGGTGTATTTTAACGTTTTCTCCCCTGAAAATTTTTCTCTAAAAATGTGTTTCAGGAAAGACAGCCTACCATCATGTGGAACCATTCCTAATGGATGTGTCATAGAAAGTAAATTATAACAATGCTGTATATGTGGGGTTTTTTTTCTCTCCCACAATGAGTGGTTAAAGAAGTTACCTAAAACGGACCATGAAACATTTCTAAATGTCTCTTTTCCTCCACATGTAAACAATTTTTTTGTCATACCTGAACTTTTTAAAATTCCCATGTCTTGCTCTCTCCAACATAAACAGAAAACCACCAACACATTTCAGTTCCTCTCTTGCAACTGTGCCCTTTATTTTCATCTATTTAAAGAACTGTATTAGTTAGGAATGACTTAATGTAAGGAATGCACTCAAGCTCTTTAGCTGAAAATAGTCTTTATTGACAACCAGTTCTGTATAATTTTTTTGGAATCTGTCATTCCATTACTTTTCACGTAACTCAGAGCAGAAAAGAAAAGTATTTGAGTATAAGAGCAGGAACTAAAGGTAATTTCATTCAAGAAAAAGCATGTACTTTATTTGGGCCAGCCCTGAAGAAAAGAATAAAAGATTGGACAGATATCTGGAGAAATGCTCCTGGGTAAGAACACACTTTTAATTTAATAAATTAATAACCTGTTAAATAAACAGAATAAAATGTTAAGTGCATTTTGTTTTATACTGAGCATAAAGAGGAGAATAACAAACCCTTTTAACAGCAGCCAGGATATTATTCCCAAAATAACTTCAAGAGATGCAAAAGCTTGAGTGGTTTGAAGGCCACAGCTAGATGTCCTCTGGTGTAGGTAAAATGCTCTGTGGGTGTTGGGTGCAAACCACCCATACCCCACTCCTTCCAGAATACAACTCCACTTTGTGACAACTATCAGACTCTAATGGAAAGAAACCCAAACCTTTAAAACCCTCTTAATGCCAGAGAGGCCTCAGAATTTGAGTTTTTCCATTGGGAAGAGAAGTGCACGTTAGGGGGTCACGTGAAATCCAGAGTGGCGCCAGCCAAGCTCTGGAGGTGTGTGCTGGGGCTGGTTATCAGCTCGATTTTAGTTTTAATTAACATGGTGGGCTGTGAGTTGCAGCAGTGGAGGAGGTAGGCTCTGCTCTGAGGAAGGTTTGCTTCCAAGCAGAGATGTGGGGAGGGTCAGGTGGTCACCTCTGAAGCTGCCTCAGCTTGAGGAGTCAAAACCTAGAGACTGGGGCTCTGCTCTTCTGAGAGAGCAAAGCCCTTCATTCTCTTTCGAGTTGGCCAGAGCTCCGATTTCAGTATCCCTCTCTACCCTACCTACTGCAAACTATTTTCCTTTAGCAAAGAGTTTTGTTACTTTTTCTGCTTCAAAGAGGAGACATACACAGAACTCTCCCACAAATTATAAAGCTCCTCATGTTTTAGGCTAACAACAAACACTGTAACCTGGCTAAAAATTGAATGCATCAGATGCTGAAGGCACATTGGATCTGCAAACACTTCAGACTTCCCATGACAGAAACTCCTCATTCAGCAGAGCCTCTTTATGTGCTTGGTCACCATCCCTACCTGCAGAAGAAAGGTGGTTCCCCACTTTACATCACTCCAATTGCTACACAGGTGGAGCATCTTTGCATGGTAGCTGGAGAACAGCTGTTCCTTCTGCTTCTCTATTTCTTGCTCTGTTTCCTGCCACTGTTTCTTGCTGCCAGGTCTGAGGAAGAATGGGATCTTCCTGGGGCAGTGGTTAAATATAAGATGTGAAGAACTACTTGAATTTATTTCCCTTTACTCCTGTTTCTCTAAGAGCTCAGGCAGAGAGCAAAGTGAATGAAGAAAACGGGACACAGTAGACTCTACAAAGAAGCATTTTGAAAAGAGATGATAGTACAAAAGGTTGGAATTATCTTGCTCCTCTTCTTTCTCATTTCGAGTTGTGTGAATCTGGCATAATTGTAACAGACTTTTAATAATGTGTTAGCTTACCTCATTTTAACAACCAAAAGCTTCCTTTCCTTAGGGCCTGTTACTGTGTGCTCCCAGACAGAGGAGAGGTGCATGGGCTAAGCAAAGCCTGTTTATATGTGACACTTTAAGTGCATTTACAAGCCTGCTTGAAGACTTAAATGAGCTCTTGTCTATAAGAGCTCCCTGTGTGGCTTGTCTACTTGTCAACTACACGTATTTTTAAACTGATTGATGCAAATCTGAGAAAATATTGGTTTCATCTGTATCTTTATATCTTGTGGGTTTTTGCTACTCTTTCTCCCAATAAGCTAGCAGTAAAGCAACATCTCTTAAATTTGATTTATTTCTTATTGTGTTCATCACTTGTATCATAACCTTGCTGCATCATTTTTTGCCTGGGTTAGTACCAGCATCATTAGATGCTGTATATTTCCATAGCCACAAGGCCTGAGCAACCAGGGGGACTAAACAAAAGACCAATGGTGGTAAAAATATCTTGAATATCTTCTCATTATGTTTTTATTAATGCTGACTGTAAAGAAATGCAAGAATAGTAAGTTATGCCCTGAACACTTCAGATTTTTTTAAATATTTGGGTTTAAAATGGCATACCTGTGTTTACTGCATCCTTTTACCTTTTTTTCTTTTTTTTAATTTAAGTAAAGTAGATTTATGACTTATGCAATTGTGTCACCTCCAGATCCTCACTAGAATTAATTGTTCTGGTAAAGAATGGAAAGTGTGACTCTGTACCACTTGCAGACAGGAAAATAATGGTTTCAAATTTTAAACTGGATTTTCTCTAAATGTATTTTTAGTCACATTTTTGAGGGGAAGTCTGCAGATGTCAGTCAGTGTTCATGTACATGCCTGTGACTATATTTCTATTTTATTAAGAGTTTAATATTACTTCTCAGTATTTCAAAGCTGTAGGCAAAAAAGTTAATGAAAAAGATATATTTCTATGGCAAGTACATGACATTGTAAACAGAAAACAGGCTGAGATTTCAAAATCCAGATTTGGAATCAATTTTTTCAAAAGTTGATAATTTATTCTTCTTTGCCCCATTTTAAAGATGAAACTAATGCGTGAAATTTTGGCACAATTGGTGTCTGAATTTGTCACACCATCTTCTGACACTGGGGCGTTTGGATTTGTATTCTGATGGATCTGTTCTCTAACAAATTACGAGGATGTCTCCTGGCAGACTATCTGAGTTTTTCCACTGTACATTTATTTTTGGTGATAATTTGCTCTCTCTCTTAAGATTTATTTAAGAAAACCCCACAGCAGTGGAGTACCTAAAGAACAGTTTCCTTTAGAATTCCTTTAGAATTTCATTCAAGTTCAGTTTTAGTTTTATTACTCTCTCCCTTCCCTGTCTGGCAATCCCCTGGAGAAAAGCTGGCATCCGGGGACCTTAACCTGGTAACGTAACCCCAAGATCTCGTTGCTGCAAAGTGGAGGGAGATGGAGCAGAGGGAATGAGTGAGAGTTGGGGAAGGTATTGTGGAGGGGGAGAAATCAGACAAGCCTCCTCTGAATTTCTTTTCCTCCTGGACTGTCCTGTGCTATTACATATGCAGAAAAACCCCACCTCTTGAAAGAGGGAGGGGAAAAAAAAAAGGCTAAATCAGGTGCACCGGTTGTGACTACCAAACCAAAAGCAGCAGTCGGTCCTGCCTGTGCAGTCCTGGCGCTTTGGGGTAAAAGTCTCAATGTTCAGTAGTTGAACCATGATGATAACGGCAAGGACGAGCTCACTGTAGGAGGTTTTGGTGTCCAAACAAAAACAAACCTTGGAAATTATATATACGACCAATATTAAAGAGCTGTTGAAGTTGAAAAATCTAGGGTCTGAAAATGGAAACACCAAATTTATACACTTATATCTTTATGCAATCTGAACTCTACAATCTTAACTCTGTTATAATGAGTATGTGCATTAGGTTGTGATTTTCACTTTTGCTAACTCACAAGCTGTGAAAATAAGCAGTGTGAAATTTATAGCATAGTGGTGAGCTGCACACGTACAGACAAGGGACTTTGCAGCACAGAAACACTTGTGCTAAATTTGAAGCAATGATCTCTTAATTTAAGACATTTTTGGATCTGTAACTTAAGATCTAATCTGAAGACTAACTTTCTTCTTAAGTCCCCTGTAAGAGTCACCAAGATTTTAGAACGTGAGAACAAAAGGCTTAATGCAATCAGAAGGTAAGTCAGTAGTAGTTTAAGTCTGTTAATGCTTTGCAGACTTAGAAAAGTAATAATTTCAGCCATCTGACTTCTGCAGTGGTGGCAGACTGCTAAATTTATTAAGCACAACAGAAATTATCAGCATACATTCCAATAATGCTGAAATAATAATTGAAAATAATTTCTCTACTGCATGGCATGTTAAATAATGACCTTGGGAGAAAATATGAAGATAAGTAAGAGAAATTAACTTAATGCAATGCTAAATCAGTTGTTGCCTATTAATCTTACAGAAAATTGTACAGAAAACTTAGGGGCTTTAATGACCAATAAGAAATTTGGCTTGCTTCCTTTTGATTCAACACTTTCTTAGTTGAAATTGATAGCTATTGAATAGCATAGTGTGTGTAACAGTAGTTTATTTGAGGGGTTTCTATTGCCACCTAGTGGCTAACCCTCTCTTCCCCCCCTTCCCTATGCACTAACTTGTGTTCCAGAAAGATTTTCAGTTGTCTGGAGCAAATGAGTTTGTTTACTGACAGGTGAGGGAGTGATGCAAATAATTTAATTTTTTAGACATATAAAGAAGAAAGGCATGAAGTTAAGTTTCCTCATTAGATGGACTAAAGCAAATTCTTTGAGTAACTAAGATCTCCCCCAACTGCCATAGATTAAGACCCATATGATAACAGTAATGAACAGTACTTAGAAAAGGACAAGCTATACAAATGTGCTTTTGTTGTTGTTGTTCAAAGCAGTTGATATGGAGTTGACTTGATTCTGTTTTGCATGAGTTTCAATCTTCTTTAGTTCTCTGATTTCTGTTGAATTGATCCATTTTTACCCCTGGAGCAAAACCTGCTTCTACTTTTATAAAAAGAGTGAGAAGTTCATGTGGTCTTGACAAGGTGTGTTGAGATAAATCGTAAGAAATATGAGGTCTTCGGTTCCTGTGACTCTTTCTTGATAATGATAAATATCAAACAAATTCCCAAGCTTTTGCCATTGCACACTCACACCTGAGAGTTAACACAGAAATGAGTGAGAGTCTCAATACCTCTTACTTATGCCAATATAAAGTCTGAGAGTTCACTGAAGCCAGTGGAGGTACTCATGTGTATGGAGGTAAGACTTGCTGTAAATAAAATTAGAATCAAGCCTACAAACTTGAAGAAAGCCCAGAAGTTTTTCTTTGTACCTGGTCTCATGTGGATAGTACAGTACTGTAATATAGATTATAATATACAACACCTGCATGTAAAAGCTCCTTGTATCAGAGTTCCATTTCTCCATGAAACAGTTTTTCAAAATATCCTTCCTTCTGAATCAAAAACTTTCCTCTATATAAATTGCTATAATTTTTTTGTTTCAGTATAGGCCGAGAAATGAGATTTTATTTCTCGAAAGTTCTATTTTAATGGCAAGTAAAAATTGTAAGCATTAATTTTTGCCTCCACTGCTTAAACAGAAATGGTGTGTTCTGAGTGATAACCACTCCTCCTTTTAAAATAAACCACACAGTTTTGTCTTGGCAGACATTCAGCTCCAGAAGACTTATCTGCTTGTAAAGTTTTCCTTTGCATACATGGTCACTCAGTTTAAATACATTTTTAAAGTATGGAGCAAACTACAGAATGGAAAAAAGTGTGAAAGCTTTGATATATATTCTATCTTTACTCTGTGTGTATGGAGTTAACTCTCTCTTTCCTGGGAATGACTCTCCTAGACTTGGTATGTCTTTTAAGACTCACAAGAACTGCCCATCTGAAACTTAGACTTCCTGCAATTGGAGGCTTTTCTGAATATTTTTAATGTGCAAACTGGCTGGGAAAAAGAGGACTGCTATGAACCTGACATGGGTCTCAGAGACATGCATTAGTTTTCCCATTCAGTCAAAGCCTTCCTGTGTAACCTCGGCCAGTTCACTTAGGCTCAGATTTTCAGTTATTAAAATACTTTAAGAGGTACTTTAAAAATACTCTTCTCCCTCAGTTTTCCACCTATAAAGTAACACGCTCCACAGTAGCACTTCTTTTCCCTGTCTTGTGCTTATTTATGGACAGTATTTAGGAAGAGCAAAGCACTTACCTGGCTTTTGTCTCTGCAAATCCCTCTTAAAGACTGCAAGTTCTTGGAGGTTCAGGCTGTGTTTTCACAGGAGGATCTACCTCAGTTAGGATGAGGAGGCCCCACACTGGGTTTAGACTTTGAGTCGCTGCCACGTTTCAAACAGTAAAATAAAGCAGGAAACCAACGTGAACGGTCATTCTTCAAACTGAGTGTGGCTTATTCACACTGAAACTTCTAATTGCAGAATGAACGATTACAATGACTGCACCCTGAAAAATGAACACAACTGATGGAAGAGTCAGTACGCTATGGCGGGTATATTGAGGCTATCTGCCAATCCTGTATCCATGCTTGCTTGACAACTCCAGGACAGGAGCTAAGCTGTATCTCCACTGGTTCCTGATGGAAAGTAGAGCCAGTAAGAACCAGCAGTGGCCTGCAAAGCCAGTTTTCTTACTTACATGTGATTGACCTATCTACCTAAATATGTGCGCATGTATATATATGCAAACATTTGAATCAGAAAAAGGTTGTCCGAATTCCCAGTTCACGGGGCAAATTTTCAGTATCCTCTTGCATTATTTCTTGAAGTGTTTCAGAGTTCATCATTCCTATAGGCTTTAGTAAGCAAATAAATTTTAAATTAGTTGGTTTTTTTAACTACTTTTATTCTCTCTAGCAGCATTTTTCAGCTGAATGCCCTGCCTATGCTTAATGCAATAACCATCTTCGAAGCACACTTTAAGTGGTTTATTTATACCATATTCCAGGTTGTGTACTGGGTTTTTTTACTGAGTGAATTTAAACTCTGGGCTGGGTTGTTTGTTGTTGGTTGGTTGAGTTTTTTTAAGGGGAAACACAGCTTCCAAATGCAAGGGTTTTTTCTCAACACCAGAGAAAAGCCCTACCGGGTTATATGCTTAAACTCATCTGTTGTGTTTCAATATGATGAAAAGTAAAAAAACCTTAATTTTGGGAGTGGTAGTAGCTAACTGCATAATTTGCCTGGTTAAAGCCAGGAGTTAATGGAAATTTGAAGTCATCTTTACAGCTCAGTAATGTGTTAATTTTCCCGAGTGCTCTGTGCTGCCAGGTTAAGCTGTGGTTTACAGGGTTAGGCACTTGTGCCAGGTAGCTGGTATATTGCTCCCACAGCGCAGTTGCACTGCAGCCAAATGTAAACTTTCCCAGTGTGAGCATTGGAATGGCCGTGTTTAAGCTACAGAAGCCCAAGAAAAATTTCTGTAAGGACATAACATAGAAAAAACTCCACAGCTAATTGATAGGGTGAGAAGGTCACAGGGAAACTCTCGTCACTTGGATGCCTGAGATTGTAAATGCCTTTCTGAAATGTTATGGTGTTTGTATGGCTGCAGTGACTGAGCAAAAAAAGAGAATGAGGCATGTGGGAAAAGATTGAAACAGTTGAGGTACAGAGAAGTAAGTGCTTCTAGGTGCTCTCCAGTGGGCTCAGTGATTAATGATGGCTTTTTCTGAGCCTCCAGGTTGCCAGGGATATAGACGCTCACCACAGCAGCCCTCTGAGATGAACGGAGGCGAGTTCAGGGGTCGTGCCTCTCTGCATAGCAAGACGACTGGGTCCTGTTCAGGTCCTTGCCAGAAATCCACCGGTACTGTAACCAGTACTGTATTGGGTTCTGCGAAGATTTCCTTAATGGCTTAGGATATTTTGGAAAACGGGAAAGACAACTTTATTTAACAAAACTAGACATGATGCTGGAATTTCTCTTCTCTGCTGTCATTCTGGAGGTGTAAAATCAATACTACAGCAGCTTCTGAGATGTCTGTGTTACCAGCTGGCAGTGTGCAGTTTATCTCCTGGGTAGCTCTGGGCAGCGCAGTCTTACTGCAGTTCGTTTGGGTTTAGCGCATTTGCGAGTGCCTGGGTGGATGGGTCCTTCCCTGGCCTGGATGCACCCGCTCTGTGTGGGGTACCCCCTGCTCTAACAATGTATCAAGAGGAAGATGTGGTGCCTGCTCAACATCCTTGCCACGACCCAGAGATGGGACAAAAAAAAGTGTTATCAGGCTTCAGGCTTCTACCTTCACATCTTCTCTCAGCACTAATGCAGTAGCACATAAAGTCTCCAATTCAGCAAAGTGCATAATTTGAGTAAGCACGTGAGTAATCCCTTTCCTCCTCAGTGAGGCACAGCATGTGTTTAAATCCTATTAAAGCCTGTTGGACTTAAACACATACTTAAAGTTTGGTGGAGCTGAAAGGCAGACGTGGAAAATGAAATTGAAGAAATGCAATTCTGCCTGTTGGTTTAACAAAGGTCTGACTGCACACTTGCTGTGTGTGGATACTAGCTGCAGTATTTTACTTACAAAAATGTCCCAATACAAAGAGGTAACATCTATTACGGAGGATTGCCCATGCTTTGCAGGTTGATTAGGATTCAATTAGATCCTAATTGTCTTCATTCCCCAGAAGATTCACTGAAGTTGCATACTGGGCACAAGCATGTGTTTTTGCTCCCACAAAGTTTGGGCCTGGCACAAGTATTTGACAGAGACAAATGTCAGTCTCCTCTGAAGACAGTTTGCATTTGGAATGGATATTTTCTGGAAACTCATTCTCCAGGTAAATTAACTTTCCTATTAAAAAAAAAAAGCTTGCAAGCACCAAGTTTGAGAAGGAAAATGAAGTGCAATCCCAGGCTCAAGGAAAAGATATATTTTTTTTTTAAAAAAATATTCTTAGTTTAAAACAAACAACCCACCCCCCCCAAACCAACACTACCACTTATTTTCCACTAGTTGATAATTTTGAAACCCTCTCTGGGAAGAGCAAGTTGTGCTGCTGAGGTGGGGAAAAAAAAGCACCAGTGCTATCGGGCCCCTTGTACTGTACTGCTTTGCTCTCTGATGGCACACAGTTTATTTCCTGACCTCTGGAGAGGTGGCGGGGAAAAAAAAAGAAAGAAAACAACTCTTAATGCTAAGGAACGAACATGGAGTTCAACTTGAAATATAGGGAAGACAGTTTTTCAAAAGTTGTAGCTGTATTTAGCATCAGAGTTCATGAGATCCACATGTCCCATCTTCTTTTTCTACAAATCCCAGAGGGGAAAAAAACATTCATTATGATAGCCTGGAAGGAAAAAAAATGTCTGTTCATCAATTTCCCCCTTTTTTAAGAGATAACCACTGACTCTACCCTTATGTTATCTTTATCCTGAGGCAGCAAATTTATCATAATTTATTCTGGTATATTCTAAATTTACCATGTTGATTACCACTGTATAAACAACGTCTGGCATTTGCCTCAGCCAAAGAATTGAGGCTGGCGCTGATTTGAAGTAGAGATCTGCGGAAGAGCTTCAATTTACTGAAGTGGCTGTAATATCAGTACAAACAGCAGAGATAGATAGCTAAGGATACGGTGGTTTTAAAAGGGAAAAAAAAAAAAAAAGGATTCTTCTCCTATGTAATGCTAATGAGCCACTTACTGAAATGTATCTGTTTGGAGAGGGAAATCCAAATGACACAAGGCTAAAAACCATTAGAAAGTGGTCTGCAAGTACAGCTGACTGGACTCTCTCATGGAAAAGCTGCTCTTAAGGCTTCTTAGGGATCAGTGGGTAAGGGTTAAGAAAATCTTTTTGTAATTACTGCATACAAATATAAGTAACATGAAAGCATTCTCATAAGGTTGGACTAAAACCAGTCCTAATCTTGGGGCTAGAAAAGATTTAAAAGGAGGACCAAAAAGAACAGGAGGGAGTGCCTTAACTGGAGATAAATTTCTATTTATAGGAGAAAAAAAAAAAAAATCAATTGGCCAAACTACGTATTTACTGAAAAATAACTGACACTTCATACAAGCAAGAAGGTGGAGCAAATCTTGTGTCTGTTGCCTCATGCAATTTCAGGGTGACTCCTTTCTTCACAGCTCTTCAACTGTAATTCTAATTTACATGGCAAGTTCTGAAATTAAAGTCTAAATTTATGAACAAAGCTTATAAATAACATGAGTTCTTTTATATAATAGCACATTCAGGATTTAATTTCTTTTTATCTTTCTTGATATCCTGTTTCACTGTTGTCCTGTGCAGCATACTTATTCCAGAACACCACTGCTTCTGGACTAAGACTATGGGTGAACTGTGCCTGACTTTAGTGAGGCTGGAAAAGTCTAATTGAATTCTCTGGCCAGCATTTCCTTCTGGTCTTTTTTTCTTCTGTGAGAAATACCCAGACAAGGTACAATGTATATAAATTAATTTTAATTAATTAAAAGTAAAAAAGCACTGATTACGATATTTTAATAACTTATTCCTGGTTTAATGATGTGTTTTCTATTGCAAAAAAAAAAAAAAGACACCAACTTGCCATTTCAGAGCTCTAGCTTGTGCATTAGCTGATTAAAATGAAAAATTAGCTCCTGCTATGTGCAGAGTGCACACTGTCATGATCTCTGTGAACATGAGAGCTTTGGGGCAAGAAGTGTGTGTACGAGCTTAGCGAATGCATCTTTGGAAGCATCTTGGAAAGTCTGTCTCTAATATTCCGTGGTTTTGTTTGGAATTTTTTTATCTTTGCTTAATAGTGTTAAGGAAATCCAGACATGAGCTATGTTTCTGATTTTCTGAGTTAAGCTAGAAAGATAATTTCAAATTGTCTTCCTCCAGCTTGGCACTTTGTACTGATTCTGTGGTACTCTGCTCTTCTTCCCTTGCAGAGAATGCTTAAATTTAATATCAAAATATGATTCATCATTAAACAACAGTGAAGGAAATAGGCGAGGTTATTTACAGTGACATCAATAAATGTACTTCACTCTGTTTTTCAAAGACACAGTGCATCCTAAGGGGAGTGAGGATGTTAAATGTAACTTCTACACAAGAGATGCAGTGTCAGAAAAGTGTATTTGCCCTTAGACGACAGTTGTCCTGAAGCTTGTGTGTAACTTCAGTTACCTGAATTATATCAGTGGCTTCCTGAACTCATGACATTGGTTGCTTTGTGGATCAAACTGGACTGAATAAAATCTTGCAGGACTAAGTATCAGAATGTATTTTTCATGTCTCAGTCAGTTCTATCATTTCAGTCTCCATTCAGCATCTTTGATCCATGCTACACACAGATAAGCAACACAATGTATCTTCCAAATAAGAACAACAGGAAAACACAGGCAACTTTGTATAAATATAAAAAAAAAAAAAAAAATCAGCATAATTCCAAAGCATCTTTTGTGGCTGCTACCATATGAGTAGCAAACTCACAGGCTTGACCCAGCTAGGTGCAGGAGCATACGCTAACCTTTGAGCATGTCACCTCACCTGCAATGCTTGAAGGTAAGCACTCTGTTTCAATGCTTTGCTTTCTTGGGGTCTATAAAGTATGGTGGTTTTCCCAAATCCAAACAAAGTTGTTAATTTTGGTCTTTGCTCCTTATAGGCTTGTATTCTGATAAGAAGCACTCTGCATGACACTGTAGTAGTATGAAATCTGATTTTTGTTTTTCCTAGTACCTGTCAACCAGGAAATGAGATTATTACAAGAGCTGAAATTGTATGGTTTTTTGGCTTTGAATTATTTGCTGGTGTGCTGAAAGCAAGCTATAAAACCCTATAAGTGCAGGCCCAATCAGCCTCCCACCTCTACGCACATGTAAGGTAGGAAAGGAAACAAGAACGTCAGGACTCTGCACCAGCAGTGGGCGACTCCTTGGCCCCCTGTGGCACAGATTTAAACATCTTCATGTGCAGGAGGACAGAAGACATTTGGGACAGCCAAAGGCAGCTGTCATTAATCCGTCTGTGCAACTTTCTGTGGCAGCTTTACCGAAGTCTGTGCAGCAAAAGTACTGACCATGATCCTTAGTCTGTGTGTTTGAAGCACAGATGAAAATGAAGGTGTAACACTGCAAAGGTAACTTGTCTATGAAGCCAAATAAAAATTAAAGGCTTTTTGCTTAAAGTGACAATACCCTGCACTCAGCAGTTGTTGCAATGTTTGATAAGCCTTATACTGTGATTCTTTTGCCCTCCTTCTCCATTCCTGAATTTTAAATATGGCTTTCTGTAAAGCCAGCAGTCGCTGTGAAGAATCCTTCTGTCAGTTCTTCTCTGTGTTCTATTATGAGTGGTTTCTTTATACAGTCTCAAATATCCACTTCTTATAATGTTATGTACATGTTTATAGAAATTGATTTTGACGCAGCAATTTGAAATGCTAAATTTCTCTTAATGCCGTCACAATCTTCTGGGACATGAAGACAGAAATATTTGTTCCTACTTGATAGCTTCTGAATAATAGGCTCTTTGAATATTGTATTTGGGGTAACCAAGGAAAAATACAATACCCCTTTCTAAATGGTTTGGAGGGCTTTTTGGCTGGAAGACAGAGACTGAGTCTTTGCTAATGTGTTCTTTAAAGCCCGGTATTGTGAAATACAATATTTTATTGGAGAGTTCACAACAAACACACTTTGCCAGGAAAAAAAGCTGTGCTAATCTGTTTTGTGGTGTAGCAGTTTCTTCTGTGGCTTTAGCAGCTAAGCCATGTTATCCATACATCAATTTGGAAAGCAGTTTGAGATCATTCAGAACGGTATGGTTAAAAACAATATGGTTAAAAAAATTGCAGGTATTTACATTCCATTTCATGTACTGCCATGTTCCTAGTAATGCCATTAAGAAAAGATTGAAGTTCTTTCACAAAATGTAGTCTAGCCCCCAAATACTTGTAACATTGTCTTGTAATTTAGTAATTATTATAAAAATGTGCTAGCCTTCATACAAAAGAATATACTCTTTCCCTTCACAGGCTGCAAGCTAGGATTCAGGCTATCAAAGTAGAGAAAAGGAGTACACTAGTAAATCTAAGACATAAGATAGTAATAGATCCACTGCTTTTGATCAGGCTGTGTAATAACTTGTTGGAGACACAGAGACTACATGAGGAGACTTTGCTTGCCACAGGCCCACACAGTGTGGGGTGAGATGCAAGTGGTGATCACCGCTGCAGGGCAGAGCATGGCTTTTTGCAGTCTCGGTCGAGCTGCTGTGTGTGCACTGCTCTGGGAGTTTGGGTCAGTTGCTCTGGCCCAACTTCTCACACAGACTCATGGTTGCCTTTGGGGGATGGCACTGCCCCCTCCCAGGAATGCACCAGCCAACATCTCAGTGTGATAATGGCTCAGGGAAAAGGGCAATAACATTGCAGAGGGATTGTGGGTTTGTTTTGGTATTGTGTTGGGATTTATGCTAGGGAGGAGGGGAAGAGTGAGGAGTTCGATAGAGCAGCTCCTTCAGAATAACTGAAGCCATAGCTCAGTTAAAAGTACTGAGGAACATGTGCCAGAATATATGTTGAGTGAAATATGCTGCAGAACACGATGTTACATGAAGAACTCCTTAACACATTGTTTGACTTGGGAGCAAAATGGATGTTCAAAGAATAGGTTGCTTTCTGCATATAGAGTACAAGCCCCCATGCTCTGACGCACTGTAGTGAAAATGGTGGAGGTGGTAATATCAGCATTTGGGGGAAAAAATTGTTACCAGAAGCAGCAGACTTCATCTCTGTTTGTAACTAGATTTATGAGATCAAGAGCTGAGAGAAAATGTCACAGCTGTCTCCTAGGAGACTCCTTTACAACATTCTAAAAAGGCATGGAGTTGATTTGGGCATCCAAATACTACCCTGGGTACTTCTAGTACAAATGGAGGGGGGCGAAATGTGAAGATGCCATAAATAGAATTGGCAGTCAAACAGCCTACATTTCCTGTGAAAATTGCTCTTTATGTGAAAGCTGAAGTTTCCCCACACCTGCTTTGCATTGCTGACTTATTTTCTTGGAAGTTTTTCTTTAAATTTGGCCACTGAAGTTTAAGCAGCTGAACTTCTCAACTGGCTTGCCAGGGCAGACACAGGCTCTTGAAGGTAAGAGTTAGGTTTCCCAGAATAATATCACTGTATCTGTTTAGTTTTATCCATATATTGCAAGCTGTTTCCACTACGACGAGTCTAAACATAAAAAAAAGAATTATCTCAGTCTGTTTATATTTTCAGCATTTAATTTAAACAAGATATTATAATGTCTTTGTATCTAAAGTAAACACTTGCTGCTTTGACACTGCAAAATGTGATGCTGTAAACTAACTGGATCTTTTCCAGCTCTACCTTGTGTGCCTTGGTTGGCCTACAACCAGATTTTAATGTTACTATTGGGACTACATTTTCAAAGTAATAAACAATTAAACAGTAGCAATGTGGTGGTGAGGAAATTTTTTTACTGTAAGACTTCAGCTAGCTCAGGTTTCTGTTTCCAGTGATTTTACAAGCAAACATTAAATTCCTTCTTTTATTCTTTCCTCAGATGACTTACAATCAAAACACAGCAGGAAAAGTTCAGTATCATAATTTTATACAAGAAATTAAATTTTATTAATGATTTAATTCTGTCTTTCTCTGTCAATTACACAGAACCAGGTTTTTTTATCAATGTTCTCTCAACTGCTATTTTTATCATACTTTCTGTTGATGGAAATATAGGACTGCAGCTACATACTATACAAAGTCTCCCTAAACCACAAGTTGTTTTAGTTTGATTGCAGGTAGCATAACTATGACCTGCAATAGTCATGGAGCAGATAATATAATAGTGAATGAGAAGAAAGCTTTGAGGGATGTTTTGTTAGGAGTCTCCAGTACTGACTTTCACACTGTCATAGACGTGGAATAGGAAAACATATATGAAAATCTGTACCCACCCTACCATCTTGTGCATTCTCAGAGACTTACGTTCAAGTGTATTACACTCTGTCAACTCATATTTTGTCTCTCCTGGATCTCAAATGGAAAGCTATATGTCCTACAATATATCAAAATATCTATAGGAGGGTTCTATGTAGGTGCCATATAGTGTCTCTGCTCAAAAGGTAATATTTGGACTTCAGTCTTGTGGTGTGCTAAATTTAATGATAACTTAATATCCAGTCAGGATAATGGGTGGACTCGTTGGTAGAGAGAATCCTTTAATTCAAAACTCACAAAGGCCAAAATATAGGAGCAAAAAGAAAAACAAATTTCATTGTACAGGGAGGAAAAACCTTATCTCAAAGGTCTCATCCTATAGTTTGCATACACTGGTTAGTTTCAGTGGAAATTTTAGGCAATTCTGGATGGAATGCTGGAAATCCCGAGAAGTGGTTTTTCTTTGGATTGCTAATTTCTTTGCTGCACGGGGGTTCTAGCAGCGTGGGCGTGGAGAAGCGCGTGGTGTACCAGCGGTGCTCCCAAACCTGCCGTACGCAGGTCACTGGCCTGAGCTGCAGAATGGGCCTAGCGAGACAGGGCCTCTGCCTCAAGCAGAGGTGACGGACGTAGCTGTTTTTCAGGTGTCCTCCCCTAGTTACAGTGTTCGTGTAAATATTACCGAAGTGATTTTATTTCCTGCTCTAGCCCTTTCTTACACTTGATTTAGTGCCATGAAATTTTAGCAAGCTTCATTCTTGCACAGCTGTGATAAAGCAATGCGTGCCCTTGTAAGCTGAGATCAAGACTGTCCCACAGGTAAAAATGGTGTAAGAGAATCCAGGAAGCCCCTTCCCTCCCTAATTTGAAGTAGGCTTTTTCTGTGCTGCTTTCCCAGACAATTTTCCAAAGCATCCAAATGTAGTGTCACAATTTAAATCCTTGCACAGTTGACGTTCTTTCCACTGACTTTAAATCAGGCCCCTTTGGATCAGGCCCTAAGTAAATAGTGAGAATTTCTTCCACCTCAATTTATGTTTAATTTCCAAACTAAGCAGTTATGTCTTTCATCTTTATTCTTTATATTTTTTTCATGACTCTGTTTGTTATTTTAAGGAAGCAGTAATATATACAGCATCTATATACACAGAGTGCAATACATATATACATATACACACACACACTTCCTGAAGTCCAGTGGATTGTCTTGGTGAAGGGATGAATATATGACTGCAAGAAACTCTTTAGAGTTCATCCAGAATACATAGTTGCTCATTACATTGTAGCCTGGATTCAGTCAAAGGTGTATTTAATAATAATTTAAGATTTTCTTTTTTACCAGTGCAAACCATGATAAATGGTTGGAAAAGATGCACATTCAGAGAGAAAAAAAAGCCCTCTCTTAGTATCCAGCTTGCTGCTTAAGCCTGCAAAAATCAGGAAATGATAATATATGTTCAATAACCAGTTAAAGAATAAAGCCAATTATCTCATCTACTGACCAATGCAAAGTTTTTCCCAACTGTACATTTTCAAGTGTTCAGTCCCAAAACTAAGTGCTTTTAATTCCATTCCTGTGCACGTGTGCATTTATATGAGGGCCTTTCAGTACAAAATCACGTAACACTAGAGATATTGGCTTCTCCCTTCCAGTTTCCAAATTAACTGTTGTCTATGAATGATATCATCACTGGCATGCTGTCTGTAAGCTGTTTTTGCTATGACATGAAGTGCTTTGCATCATACTCTATGTTCTGTCACACGCTAGCTTTCATTTTCATTTCTGAGTGGAAGGATAAATATTGCCTTTGGAAAGAGTGGCAGCAGAGGAAAGAGCGTGCTGTGTGTCAGAGATTGCTGTGGCTGTTGTGCCCTAATGAAGCATCCTGCGAGAAGTTGGCCTGGATGCACCCCACTGCCCTGGAGGGATGGAAATGAAGTCCCTCATTTGAAGTAACCTTAGCTGAGAAAATGTTACCTTCACTTAACCTTAGTTATGTTAACTTTGAGCCTCACAACCAATAGAAAGGCATATCCAGAGGGGAATATGGATTCTAGGTGCCTCTCCCCACTGCTGGTGCAGAAGGTAACAGCTACCTCAGTGCCTGTGGTTAGGTGGTGTTTTGGCAAGGTGGGCTTTATCAGAATTTTATGATACTGAGAGAGGAATAATAACTATTTCAGGAAAAAATTAGTATCTAGCCATCATCGATGTAAATAATTGTGGCCAAGGCATATTTAGGGGACAAATATGAGAATTAGAAGAGGGACTGTTAAGATGGTACATAAAATCTTAAGTATATAGAGCCATTGGCTGTAACAATGCTCTCTTTCATTTCTGTACTAACCTTACTTTTAGAATAAATTAGGACAACTTGTTAGCCTTCCCCCTTCTTTAAATGACATGCTGAAGTGGTACATGATGATTTTTTCCAAATTTTTTTTTTTCAATTCATATATATATTTTAATAACATTTTATTGAGAACTGCCACGTATGTGTTTCCTACTGCTAGAAAAGCAAAGAAGAATAATAAAGACTGGAAAAGCTATGGGCCAGAGGACATGTGGAGAAATGATCGTGGGAATACGCTCTTTAGATTTGAAATATGGGTCTTTGGGAGAGGAAGAGCAGGGAAGGGGGAATGCTGGCAAGTGTACTGGCTCCCTAGAAAGTAGGAAGGACCAGAACACAAGAACATGTAATGCTGCAGCTCCTGCAAATGTAAGAAACTGAGTGAAGAGGGGGTTGATGGATCATTCTCACTCTTTATATTGGCTTTTAACATGAGATCTGTAGTGTCTGTTAATATAATATCCTGCTCATATAGAACCTAAGAATTCAAATTGGGTCACTTGGGGTTTATTTAAGAAAGGAATAAAACAAAAAAAGCCCCTCCCAGATTGTGAGGAAAGCGTTTAACTTTCAACAGAATCTAATGCATGATTCGAAAGAAGGAACAGAGAAACCCACCAGAACAAAAAACCCCATCTACCTGCTCTGAACCAAGCATGCACAGCAGCCTCTCCCCAAATGTGCTCCTGTGCAGAACCAGCCTGGGAATGAACTCCTTTGTAATCCTCTTTGGTCAGTTCCAGGCTGCAATTTGATTTCAAATTTAAACCAAATTAACAGACAACTCTGCTCAAGTGCCCAGTGTTTTAATGTTTCTCTTCAGATGTCACTGTGGTCTTTCTAAGGATAGGCTTCGTAGGTTTTGTGTCCGCCTAAAAACGGTAATGAGTTGATAGTTTCAGGTTATGTATGAATTGGCTGGGAAATACTGTTGTTGCTTATACAGTAGCTACCTGTTCTCATGATCCTGCTGAAATAAGCCTTATTTATATGCAGCCTTTGCTGCAGGCCAAAAGTGTGCTTTTGAAGTAGTTCCTGCTCTGTGGCTGAAATGAGTTGCAGTATTTGCTTTTCTACTGAGGGCGCTCTACTTTAAATATCTGGTATAACCATCCAGCGAACACGTTGTCCCCATCATGCTATGAAGTTCTGGCTAGCTGTAACTATACAAACAATTCTTTATGCAAAGTAACTGAAAATAAACATGGACAGTGACTTAGTGAGAACATCTAGGCATCAGGTTCGAAGAGCGAAAGAATTTAGTTGATCTGTTTCAATGTAGTATATTTATTAACCTACTTTTGTTGTTTCTGTTATAAACCCAGAAGCTGGTGTTGCCTTCAGATTCAACACGTTTACGTCCATTGCTGATCAGCCGGTGAAAGTAACTGCAGATGCTGTAGAGAGATTATTTATTTGAGATCCTTCTATCTGAGCACATAGTCTGTAACTTACTTTTTTAGACAATAGAGACACAGATGTTTGATATCATGCCCTACAATGTCCGTTTCTTTCATTAAGTATAAAAGACAACCTAGACAACAGTTTTTGTGTGGACGTAACTGTGAACACATAACAAGTATTTAAATCTGATGATTCCCATCCTTGTAAGTTAAATTATTAAAATACAAGATACAAACAACATCTGCTGTTGTAACAAGGAGTCTGAGTGGGGTTTTATGTGTTATTTTAAAACTGAAGAACTGCAGATGATTTGAGGTAATGAGCTCCAGTTAGAAAGTATACTAAGACTGTAGGATAGCAAAATAGCAAAGCCTAATTTGTCCCGCCCCAAGGAAAGTCATCTTTGGTTTTCTGCAACATACACCAGTAGTTGCACAAAATTAGTTTGGCTGACGGGTAGGGCCGCTACTTAAATGTCTTCTGTACTTCTATTTGAACTGTTACTGGGCATGCAGGTAACTGCATGTTACTCAGGTATGGGCCAGTAAACAAGACTTAATAATTATTTTGTACTCTGTCTCGTGTACAAAATCCTTTGCCCAAAATAATGTCTGAGATTATACATGTGAAGTTCAGCAACCAGAGAGAGCATGATGGTAAGCCCACTGTCACTCATGTACAGCCTCGTAAAGCTGCGCTATATCTACAACTATCCAGCCTTTCTGCACTTTGTACCAAAGATAAAATGTCATGTAGCTGTATTACTGTGGGGGCCAATTTTTTAAGCTAAAACCTCAGCCATGGGAATACCTTCATGGAAATCTGTAGATGTTTCCATATAAGAATCTTGATGTTCAAGTGCCTTTACCCTAAAGCATGTAGGATTCTTCAAATAAATCACAGTACCCCAGGGCAAGTTTGACCAAGTCCAGAGACTGGGCACTTGGCTTTGCTTCGCTAAAGATGAAATATGTCTCAATTCTTTTTTTTTAAAGGAGGAGGGGGTAGAGACGATACACTTCTTCCCTTTTCTTTCGATGCACTAAGAAAAGAAACTGGGAGAGGGGAGGGTGATGAGAACTGAAGCCAGAGAGCTGGTTCTGTGCTGCCCAGCAGTACTGCGCTGTGACCCTGCTCCAGAGTGGACAAGGCTGCGGTAGCTAAGGTGACTGTCTGTAGGAACTGGGCCTTACTTACCACAGATACTGGAAAGAGGTGAAACAAGGAAAAATAGTCTCATAGCGAATGCTTCCCTGAGATCCCCCTTTTTGAGTGTTTTCACTCCTATAGATGAGGGAAACGGCAAAGTATGCAGATGCTACTGCTCTCATTCAAATATTTGCTTTATATTCAGAATTTCTTATGTTAACTCATTTGAGAGACCTGTCGCCAGCTTTCCAGCGGTACTGAGCCCTCATGACTACTGCTGAAATTGTTCAGTGCTGATTTTCAGAATCTATATATTTAAAGTCCAATTTTTCACAGCATTGTGTATGGTAAGATGGTCTCACAAATTTATGAGTGCTCCTGATCTGAATTTTTGGTTTCTCTATGAGGATAAAAATACCAGTAACCTCAAGGGTCTTAATAGTAAGGTGGTGTGAAATAAAACTGCAAAGCACTCCATTCCTCACTGGGTGTGAGGGAGAAAGCTGGAAGTGGGTATAAAACCACAAAGTTCATAGTTTTGTATTCAAAGCAGGGCTTGCATAACATGCCTCTGTGTAATGCTTAAACATACAATGAATGCAGAAGACATAAAAAATGCAGTGTTACCATTTAATCAAATAAGACAGGAGTCCTGTTGAAAATCTAATGTGGGGTCATAGAATTAAAGCTGGAAAAAAGTGCATTTGCACAAAGAGGCAAGTGAGGTGGGTAGATTGCATGAGTTCAGGCAATATTATTCTGGCATTTCCAAACTTAGTCCATCAGCCTTAATATTTGTTAAGTATCCTCTGAGGTATACAAGTTACACAATGTTTTCCCATTTTGCTCAAAGTGTTGTGAAGAGTTAGCTTTGCTATTAAGTATAATAGTTTGAATATTTAGATTCAGGGAAGTAAGGGTGCTTTCAAGCAGAAGCTGGTATACATGAGAAGAACCCTACCATTCCTTGGCATGCTTTGGCATTATAATGAATCATTTTGCAGTTCTGTCACAGATTCTCTAACACCTCAATGCATAAAATCTTTGTAGATGTTGAAATGTATGATACTATTATTAATACTTGTAGAACAAATTTATAGACCTTTGAAATATTTAACTATCCCTGTATTGTAGTAGGCCAAAAATTCAGAATATGCTGTTTGCATCCCTTAAATTCCACTTCTGCACAGAGTAGGTGCTGAATCTGAGAGATTTGATTCTAATAATGAATAAACAGCAATGTCTATATCAGGAAAGCCTCTGAGTTTCTCTGAAAGTCAACTCCAACCACATCCTAGCTCCATTTGAAATGGAGCTCCAAATCTCTCCTCTGTCCATGTCCTTTTTGCTATGGAGAGAAAACCTGTATGCAGAATCCAGATGAGAGCTACATCATCTTCCTTCTGGTCTTCTGTTTAGGTTGAACAGGGGCACCTTACTGTCCTCACCCATGCACTAGTCTAGACGTAGCTGATGTATCTAAATCCAGTGTGGCTCTTGTGAAGCAAATTAAGGAAATTGTTTGTTTGTTTCCTATTTGCCAGAATGAATGACTAATATTCAGTATGGACACTGGAGGTGCATTGTTCTTTATTTGTACTCCTGTAGTGCATTTAAATTCTAAATATCGACCATAGGCTAAAGGTGTTTGTCGGTGTATAGACACCATGAAAAAGGATACTGCGTAAAACTACAGCACTTGAGTGATAAATACACTATGGTCTTGGAAACTATGTGGGTTCTTTGAGGTTGCACATTTGAGGGTGTTCCCTAAGTTCTTCACTATAGAAATTTTGGCGATTTCTTTTGTCATTTTAGAAATACCGTATCTGTATAGAGAAAGACTGAATTACTCTGAAATGCACATGGAGTGCTTTCCTGGCTGTGGTTTTGTCATATGATATGGCAAGTAAGTATAACGCTACAGTTCTCTTGATCCTGTGTCCTAGTCAAGTCAATATAAAGGGTTTATTGATTCCAGTGCCTCAGGATCTGGATCAGAGTTTTCAAAATTTAGCTTCAGAAAATTAAACATATACTCTTACAAATAAGGCTTAGAGGACTGTGGATAGTAGTATCTGTGTAAATCCAGACTGTGTTTCATCTCTTTCAGCTTCATTTCCGTGCACAGTGTACGCTGCATATTCCTTGGTAGTTACACACATAACGGCCTTTTAAATTTGCTGGTATCATTTCACTGTCTCATAAACATGAATTTCCTTGTGAAAGCAATTAATGAAAGTGAGATTATGTTGCAGAATCTTAGCTGGTGCAGAGATAAGAAGAAAGCTGTAAGATAGATACGTTAATATCATTCCCGAAGCAGAATGAAAATCTGAACTTCAGCAATGTCAACAAAAACATGTTTCTTTTCAGATTTAATTTCCATGAGAAACTATGTTAAATTAAAACCTTCCAGTGCAGTGTCCTTCCATTTTTTGCATTTTTACTACCTAGAGATCAAACAGTTTGACACAGCAAAATTTCTAGTGAGTTAGGAAGAAATGCTGATTGGTTTGTTGGCTGGTGGCCGGGGGAATGTTATGACCGAGTAATTATGTGTTCTGGACAGATGTATTAACCAGGCTTCGAGCTGGAGCCACTGGATATTATTTTAGTCATAAGACTAGAGGAACTGAATCATTTTCAAAGAGCTGGCTGGCTGACACTGCTTTAGTGATGCCTGTTCCAATGATTCTTTGGCAACAACTTCCAACACTGCACTTATGACACAGTAAACAAAAACTACATTAAAGGTTTGTTTTTTAATCATAAAGAAGTTGAACATTTCCACTGAGCTTTTTTGCTATTTATCAAGAAGCACTGAAGGCTATTCTAAAGCTTCCATCCTTATTTCTCTTACCAAAGAAGGGGAGCTGTTTAGCAAAACTGTTTTAGATCTGCTGATAGTAAGAATACTTCAGAATTCAAGGGTTTTATCAATTCATTGACTTCTTATTGCTAAACCTGCTGTGTCATATTTGTTTATTCACTCACTTTGTGAGGTGAGTTGGGGTTTGGTGGCTTGGGGTTTTTTTGGACTGACAACTAGAACGAGGGAGGTTTTCATTATCAGCTTCAAGTTAAGAGAGAGTGTGATTTCTCCTGTTCTGGTAAGTAATAACATTATTTTGCAAGATGCTGCAACATTATATTGGTAGGTGCAGAAAGAAGTTGGGAGGAAAGAGAAAACAGTACTAAATGCAGTCTTCACTGAGAGAAAAAAAGTAACTTTTACATGTAAAAGTAAAACATTTATATGTTTAACATTTATATGTGTGCATATATTAATATTTAATCTGTTCTAAATGTGATACTTGAGATATCTCAGCAGGCTTTGTCACCTGATAACCAGGCATTAAAAAGGCCTTTGAGCTTTGAAGAAAAGTTGTTTTGTTCATTTTTAAGCCACTTGATTCTTGCAACTAATTTGTAAATGCCCATTGCCAGAGTTGTGGTTTTTTTAGGGGGATATTTTGTGGGTTTTGTAGTTCTAATCTGACTTCATCACTGGCTCTTTCCTGAGGACACAACATAGAACAAGAGCAGCCCTTCAGAATGAAGCAGGAAAGAGTCCGTTGTTTTGATTTCCCTCTGCAGTGATGGATTATGAATGTAAACTGTTATGTAAGGTCATTTTGAACATTGCCCTGGAGGCAGTATGTCAAGTGAAGCATAGCAAACAAGTCAAAGTTTCTCTTTCTTGGAATCAAAATGGGCTTAAATGAAGAAGGCTCTCTTCTGCCCTCAGATTCTGAGGACACAGTATGTGACTGGAAAAATATAGATATGTACCTAGAGCCCTGGCAGCTGGTTATATGAGTCTTGAGAAAAAGTTTTATTTTTAGGTCTCCTACTTGCTTGTTTGACTGTGGTAAATGGCAGGCTCTCAGTGCTCCAGGTTCACCTTTTGTAAAACACAGGTGATAAATTGTTGGGGCTGACAACAGCTACCACAGTGCTAAAGGTCTGAAGCTTGTGCTTTGTTTGGTTTGGGGGTAGTATGAATAAATGAATAGTAAAAATCGATGAGAGGAAGAGCGTGCTACGGCAAAATGCAAAAAAGTGACATCAAAACTCTTCTTTCAGAATTGTGCAGGAGTAAATTCTCCTGTTCCCCGGTGATCCATGGTGTCTTTTGATGGTTCTGTGCATGTTGGAGTGCTTTATAATTTGTAGACCCTGACCAATTATGAAGGAGAAATTTGGCCTGCGTGTTGGTCTTCCACCCAACTCCCGTTAGCAAAAGAGGGGTTTGTCTGCAAACTTCCTCCCCATGTACCTCAGCTGCCAAAACTCCAGAGTCAGCTTGCTAAGACAGTGAACAAGAGAAAAGTGAGACCCTGATTATGTATTTGTTCTTTCTTTATCAGGGTAGCCCAATGTTTCAGAAAAGCATAATGTTTCTTTCTGAAAGAGGAAAAGAAAGGGAAAGATACAGTAATTGGGCTCCTATAAAACACTTATAATTGCTTTGTTTTCTTAATATTTTTATTGTTGCCAATGCAACATCAAATATTGCAGAGTTCTATGTATTTCCCGGCTTGATGGAAACTTAGCAAACAACAGTCAAACAGGTGCTTCTCTAACAGGGAACCACTGAAGGAAGAATCAAGGGATACCTACATACTTCCGTTTCATTGTCAGTTTGGTAATGAACGTGGTCACTGCTCTGCTTTGGGTCTTTCAAGAGTCTTTCTTGTCCTGATAAGACTTGAAAGAAAGCAATTTTTTTTTTTTTTCGTTTTCAGAATCATGGAAGGGAATTAGAAAAACATACACTTAATTTCCTAAATAAGACTTCATGCTCTACATTTTTGTGCGCATCCATGCATGTACATCTGTTTGGATGTGTGCATAAATGAATCAGATTATAATCTGAGACCCATTCAGTGGAAGACTAACAGACAAAAGTTAAAGCCCCAAGTGGCACTTCTAAATGTGTTCCAAACTCTTGATGTGTCTAGGAGTCTGGCCAAGACAAGGTCTGAAAATATCTTCAATAGCTCCTCTCTTCAGTGGGCCAAATCCAAATCACCCGAAGTCAATAAGAGTCTCTCCTTTTGCATTGGTCTGATTTGGAATGGGCCCAATGGATCCAACAGGTTGATGTGATGAGAAGTTAAGTGACTGCATATGCATAAATGAAATCCTGCTGTCGTACATGTCTAAATTATGCTCATTTAAATCCCCAGAACACATATGAGTGCTCAACAGCCATTAATTCCTTATCTGCCATAATGAGCTTAAATTGTGAGCTGATGTCCCTGGAAGATTTATGCAAGTTTCTTCTTTTCCTTAATTGGAAAAATTTGGCTTTTTTTTCTTTTTTTTTTTTTAAAGAGTAATAATAATAAAAATTTATCCTTCTGGTTTAGTCATGATTTCTTTTCTTGTACTTACATCCGAGATGTTAACACTAAAGTATACGGCCCAGACACTGAGGTCTCATGAGGCAAATATGTTAATGGTTTATAGATTACAATAGCTGTTATCCCATTTACTCTGGGAACAAGCTACAAGATATAAAAAAATGAATGGTATAATGAATAAATCTACTGTAACCTAGACCAAAAGTTGTTTTGTAAAGATGAAAAATGGAAGGTCACGGGACTTCAGGCTGGCACTCTTTTAATAAAGTGTGCTGACAATTGTGTCAGGCAACTATAATCCTTAGACTACAACTATACATTAGCCTACAAATTGCTGTAAATGGAAATAAACAGTGGTGCTCAGGAGGACTGGCTTAGTTTACACATAGCAAAATAACTCACTGAGAGCACAAATGAAGACCGTGACTTCTTTCCTTCAGTTGATTTCTTAAAAGTGTGTATATACTACTAAATCTATGAAATGAAAATTAGAAATATATTCTGCATTGGATTAATGGATACGCGTACAGAAATGGGATGGATAAATGCCCTCAAGCATTGGGACCAGCAATCCATGATTTTTGTGATTTTGAATGGTGAATGGTCCACTGGTATAATCCTAGGAGCTGGGAATCAACAGCATATTTAGAAAGTGATCACTGAGAATTGACATTTCATTGCTGCTTTGGTATTTGGAAATCAGTGGGAGGCAGGAACTGCTACTTTGAAAGAAATGAAATCTTGCTTATCTGCAGATTACTGCCATCTTTTCTCCTTCAGTCACAGCAGCACTTGGATGCTGGCTGGCTTATAATTTTACTTAAAAAATAGATAAATAAATACAAGGTTCAATATCATCCTTAAAAGCCAGACTATTTTCGTCTTGTGCCCAGGATGCAGCTGAAGCAAAGTGCCACCTCTGCCGCGTGCACTAGCTGTAACACTCGGGTTAGGTTGGCACTTAGCTGGTAGGTTGTTTTTGAGTTATAGGATTAGGTGTGTGATTTAGAGGCTGATTTGCTTTGCCCTGCTGTTTTGGTATTGGTATTGGGAGCTTTTTATTTTTGTTGTTCTTTTTTTTTTTTTTTTTTTTTTTTTTTTTGAGCACAAGAACTAGGAGGCTTATGCTGCTTTTAAACACGTACACAACAGAGGCAGAGTCTGATTTACAATTTTGGGGAGTATATGCTGAAAATAAATCCATTATCAATATGGTGCTACGTGGGCACTACATTCATATTTAGAAAGCCACCACACAAGCATTTCTGTTTTCTTGCAAACTAGATCGCTTTTATACTGGCAAGAGTCTGGATACAAATATGTTAGGGATACAAAGGAAAGCTAACTGAAGTTATTTTGTTTCCAAAATGAAGAAGAAAAAATACAAACCCTGGCACTAGTGGGTTAGGGCTGAGGATGTTTACAGGATAATTTGAGTGGGGACTAAAACAAAAGGAACATTTTCCTCCTTTCTGATTAATAGATGTTTGTACAGCACCATGAAGATGAGAGGCATGTTAAGTGTTATTAATTAATATTCTTTCAAGATATTTATGAGATATTTATAATATTTATGTATTTCTGACAACAAAAATGTTTCAATATAAAAGTGAATTATCCCAGAAAAAATGCCAAGCTTTTGATCTGCTTATACATCACATCACTGCAAACCTTTTCCTTTCAACCTAGAGTTACATTCAAAAGTAGAAAGATATACAGCTGACGTTTCAAACTGAACGACACCACGATAAACTAGGGTTTCTCTAGAAGATAAAATACATCATAAATCGGTGTAACACTTACCTCATTTTAAATATTACTGTCTCCTTTTATCAGGTAACACTATATAACCTCCCCTTACCTCCTTTCTTCCCATATTTTATTTGGTATATTAATTCTGAACAATGATCACAACCAGAATTTTTTTTAATTAAAATCAAATATATGACTTTAGAGGCTTAGGTTATCTGATAAAAATATTTTAATTAAAAAGATACCAACTCTTTTGATTCCCTGATGAATTGATAATAATTGAAACGTACAGTGTTAATTTTAATCTGCAGCCAGTTGTTTAAAGAAATAATTCTTACCCTTCTTCAAAGTCAAAAATAAATAAGTAAAAAGAAATGTTTTAAGGGGAAGAGGAATCTCTGGCCCAACGGGCTTTTTTATTGCAGATTGTCAAAAAATCAGCCATTATTAGAAAAAGTTTACTGCATTTACTTATCAGGTTATTTTGTTTTGTTTTGTTTTGTTTTGTTTTGTTTTTGTAAGGATAAGGAAATACTTGTCTGACTACAGTAGCTGAGTTATTTCTACTTTCATGGTACTCTACCTCTACAGGAACATTATATCTCTTACAAATGTACTTGCTTTCCAAAATGATGGCTCCATCATGATCAATTGGGAGACAGATTTCACTGAAGTGAGGATTCCCCCTGGGCCTTGCCCCGAGGAGCATGCATGGAACAAGGGCAAGTTTCCAGTTGAGAAAACTGTTTGCATTTTGGGAACATGGTTGCTGTGTAGGAGCTCTGCAATGCCCTGTTAGAGGAATGCAGTTTAAGGAGAGGATAGGAAATAACATTCTAACACTTCAAGAACAAATCAAGAGCATATGAAACCAGGAAAGAAAAAGTAAATGTTGATTATTTTTTTATTTTATTTTATTATTAGAATTTATTTATTAATACTGTAAACCACTATCAGAACAACTTCTTTTTCAGGTATTTTTGAGAACTTCTGGGTCAAACTTCTATTTGAAAATTGATTTTAGTACAAGCTTTTTAAGATGGATCAGAAGTTTAGGAGTGGTTAATTATTATTTTAAATGGACACCCAGTGTAACATGAATTTGAAAATTGGGGCTGAAACAAAAGGATAGATCTTGAGTGGCAGATACTATATAAAAGTTTCTATGTAAGAAAAGTTGGAAATGCAAGATACTTCTGTGTAAGTTACCAAAGAAGTTATTTTTTTTTTCCCTTTTGACATTGTTGTACTTAATTAGATATTAATTCCAGGTGGGATGTCACCTGGAATTCTTTCATTTAAAATGATTGATTTTTAAGATCTAATCCATTTTTATAAATCACTGTATGAGCATGACTCTGTTCAGAACAGTGATTTAATTCTATTGTGACTATTCTGACCTTAAATATCAAGCAAGCATGGGATACTCAATAAAAAATATTATGGAATACTCTTCTGAATAACAAAAAATCTAGATTCACTTTTTCACAGAAATTTGAGTTGTCGTTATTTTCCAAATCTGATGCTGATTAATCAAAATCAACTCATTGCAATAAAAATCAACTAAATTCAAATAAACTATCATGTTTTGGGTTGGGTTTTTTACATAACAATTTAGGTTAATCTATACATGCACTGGCTTTAAGCCACTGACAAAATAAAAAGCTTGGAAATGGAGAGAAGCTGTGTGGGCCATGGAATAATATGTAAGAGTAAAAACCCTTACTGTCCTACCCACAGAACAAATAGCACCAACTGCATGATAGCAGACCAATTACACTGCAAGTATGTATGCAGATGTCAGGATATGAAGGGTTATTCCCTGCCTTTAATATGCCTTCCGCCTAACCAAACACCTTATTTAGGCAGCTTAATAAGTATTGCAGTTTTCAGAAGTGCAGGACACTTTCCCCTAGCATCGATGGGATTTGTTGGCCAGACTTCATTAGGGGACTAAATAAGATCCTGAGAGTCCAACTGCAGGCATATACCTCTAATGCTTTTGTTCAGCAGCCTTAACCTGTAAATTGTCTTAATCTATACATAGTTGATTACTGTCACTCTTTCCCGATCTTGCAAATATTCCCGGAGTCAAGCTTATTCTTGTGAGTTCTGTAAATTGTGCCTAAATATTTTCTTGTGTATCACTTTTCACTTTGCACACACTGTTTTGCCTTAATCCTGTAGTAGGGGAAGGGGTAGGATTTATTTATGCTTACTATTTATTATTTCATATGTTATTTCTGCAAAAGTTTCATAAGTTCTAATAAGATTTGCTGTTTTGAATACTTCCTGAACATGTAAGTATGTTTAGGGTACGAGAGAGGGTGAAATTTGAATTGGTAAATCGATGAAATGAGAATTTCAGAAACAGGTAGGTAACTGATTTTAATTCTTTGTCATTAAATTAAAAAATGTTGGTGTCTGAAGTGGTATCGCTATTTTCTCATCATTTAATGTTATAACTTGACACTTTTGCCTTCCTTATATCTACCTAATTACCATTAGGTGACTGTAATAACAGAATTAAGGAGGTGTTCTGGATAGAGGTTTTAAATCGGCACTGATCCTTGGTGAGCAGTATTCTCTCTTTAGGGTAAGATGCATTGGTTATCGGCTCCCCAAAAACATGTTCAGTTGGTACTTCTTAGTCTTCTTTAGCTCTGTAGGAGGAAAAAAAAAAATTAAGATCAGCATACAAAGCTCACCTCCACTAGGTCAACAGAGTGGTTTAGACACAGGTTTGTGGCAACCAGACATCCAATAGCTTTTACTTGTCTTTCATCTCGTGTCTATGCTGTATGCTCCACAACAGGAACAGCCAATATGAAGAAATTTGGGCTGCTTAAAAGTTATATCAGCCTGTGCTTTCCTTGAGCATAGCTTAGAATGACATATTTCTTCTCTCCTGTTTTTTTCCTTTTTAATGAATCAACCTTTTATTATCTCCCATCACAGAAGGGCAACATTTGTTTCTTTATTTTGTATATGATGTTACTACAATAGATAACAGGATATTGCAGTCTTTGTGATGATTTAGAACCGAGGGGGGCTTCTTTCTTTTTCCTTCTTTTTACGTGCTGTTTCTTTACCTCCTTTGCTTTTGGTTTTGCTCATGTTGGATTGACCTGCACATGTGCTGTAGACAGTCTTCTGGCTTGCATGCATACACACACATGTGGTGCATCTACCAACAGGATCCACCATGAGAGTCGGCATGCATTCCTGCAAATAAAACTGCTCTCTCTTTTGAAAATGTGGCTTATTGACATGTCTCACTACAAACAAAAAAACCCAACCTCAAATTCAGCATATCCTGAGAGAGGAATGCTTAAAAGCGATGCTAATATCTGGGAGAGATGTCTGTGTTCGTGACTGCTTTTAGCTTCCCGTTTCTCCACAGGAAAAATCCTAGTACTGCGTGGGGTAGTCTTTCAGCTTTGAAAAACACACACACCCATTGCAGTGTCTGCGCCCTGAATTCGTGCTTAGTGCATATTTTGATGATGAATCAATACGTGTTGTTAAGAGCGTTTTTGGTTTTCTGTTGATATAGAAGCAGAAATAATCGTATGGGTCGCAGAAAAACAGTATTTCTAAAAATTGACATATTAACCAGTTAAAATGTCAGTGGGATAGTGTGCTAAATGACTACATTAAATTGTTGATTCTTCATTTTTGTAAATCATTTTATTGTTCTGAAAAAAAATCTTCACAAAGTTTCAGAGGAAAATCACATTAATTCCTTTGAGATAACATTTATTATCCCAGTTATATGTAGAGCAAAACTGTAAACTCATGAAGTCATGTCTACTTACATATTTTATTCAGAAATTAGTTGTACTAATGAAATAGTCTTTTTTTTTAAGCGGAAATAAAGGAAATAATTTTTATACATCATGAATGTTGCCACCAAGATTTGCATTTTATAAGTCTCTTTATCATACTTTAAATAACTTTATTCCCTCATCAGAGTAAAAAGATCCAACTTCTAACTGTGCTTTACTACTAAAGGTATGAAAATTTGTTAAAAAGGAAGTATAGGATCAATTTACTGTTAAATGTATTACAGAAGTGAAATGTTAAAACACTGCAATGGTATGTTGGAAGCATTTAATTTTGATAGGCATGATGTATAGCTAGGGAAGTAAGTGTACTCAAATAATTATGCTGTCTTTGAAAGACTAGGCAATTTAAAAGTAGATTATCCAATGAGACCGAAGTAGTAGTTGTCAAATTTTCAGGAAGTAATTAAACAAGCAGAGGGACTCTCTTTTTTACTGGCCGTTTCTGGGTTACATAGGGATTATGAAGAGAGACAAGAAAAATGACAGAGCAGGCTAAACAGCACATCAAACTCCCCTTGAAGAAAGCCCTTTTTTTTTTTTCTTAGTGGCTTTCTGACTTACGAATAAGCTAGGTAACGTTTTGTGATATTTTGGTGCAGGTATCTGAGAAAATGTGCCCTCTGGAAAAGCAACAGACAGCATGGACAACTTTTTTTTTGAAATCTGTATTGCCCCAAAAGACTAGTTCCCTGTTTAGGGTTTGGGCTTCTTTTTTTTTCCTTCTTTTTTTTTCCTTCTTTTTTTTTTCCTTCTTTTTTTTTTTCCTTCTTTTTTTTTTCCTTCTTTTCTATTTTTTTTTTTTTAAGGCTTTTGTTTAGACCTCGGCTCTTCTGGTCGGCTGCCATCTGGCACTCTGCCTTTTCTTTCCAAAAGTAGGGCTGCAATTGTTTCTCCAGCTGCTGTCAGTGCTGCCTAAGCCTTCACACAGCTCCACACCGCTCACGGGGTGCCTCAGTCCTCCTCTGGCATACATAGCCCGGCTTCGTAATGCTCTGGTTTTTTCAATTCGCATGCTGCAACACGTAATAGCTGCCTCTGGGTTTCTGGGTGAGATTATGTCAGGTAATGAGCAGCTATTCGCCTGGGTCTTGGTTCAGCTAAGAAATTTTGGTGCCTGCCCCCTGGAGCAGAGAGCAAGGGTCCAGCGCAGGGATGCAGTTAGATGATCAAAAAACACTCTCTCGCCAGCAGAAACATGGAGGGCAGGGCTGTGTCTTTAACCCCACCTATTTCCACTTGCCTTTCTTAGGGATGGACAAAATTGCTCCATTTTTAATGATTTGTGAGCCAAAATACTCCATGGAGAGGCAAGGTAACTCCATGCATCCTTTGAATTCTAGTCCATTTCTTAAATTTCTTTTAAATACAGAAATTGTGGTTTCTCCTTAAAAGAAAAAAAAAAAAAAAAAGAAAAGAAAAAAAGGTATTCTAGCCCCTTCAGGTTTTAAAAGGTACCAAGTCTCTATCTTCCATTTCCTCGGTGTCCGACTAAGCTGAGTAACAATTAATTCAACCATGTGCAGTTCTTTTTTATTTAGAGTAAATATAATTGCAGATGATAAGGAATTTGATCCAGCGATTACCAGAAGGTATTGTGAGAAGACGTCCTTTGGATGAGGCACCTCAGGGAATTTCTGCAGAGAAATGTATACTTTCTGGGTCCTAGACGGGCTCAGGGTTTAGTTGTGATTATTCAGAGTCAAACTGAAGGTACACAGGAAACTTTAGAATCAGAAAGCACAGAGTTATGGAATTTAAGTAACATGAACGCAAACTGAAAGCAGAATTAAATATCTGAGTCCCAAACTGTGATTCATAAATCTTAAAGGTTTTATTGTGCTTAATCCATAGTTGTGGCTTTTAGTTTTTGTCCCCATAGGAAGGTTTCAGCAGTCATAAACAAATCATGAAAAATTTAGTGGTTTTGTAAATTCTTATGTAACCATCCTAGGAATCAGCCCTTTAGTATCTAGGTAGTAAGCGCTGTATGAAATCAAGAGGTTTTCTGACTTCAGGAAGATGAGAAAAATGCTAATTTATCTAGAGTATGTGTTCTGGAGCATCTCTTATACAGTGTACTCTGCTACTTCATTGTGGGAAAAGAAAAGTTCAGTGGTTTGTTCTTGTCCTCACTTCCTTGCCAGGGCCCTCTGGTAGTCAGGGTAAAATAGCAAGGTCAAGCTATCCCAGGAAAAAGAATAGCTGAAATGTCTGAATACTTTGAACTGTGGTTGAGTTTGGGATTCTCTAACAGGACAGAGAGCCCTGAACAGGAAGTCTAGTTCAAGGCAGGGCTTTGGCACGTAGACACTTCTTTGAAAGGGTGTATGTATCTCGTATCAGTCATTTTTAAGTGAAATAGAGCTGAAACCTGAGGCTCTTTAGGACATAGATTATCTTTAATGGTGTTTATGAATTTGTAACAATGAAGTATCTAGTTTTTGGCAGTAAGGCAGTACTCATGCTGTTTTCTTAAAAAAAAACCCACAACATACACACCAAAAGAAACCCAGTTCTTTAAAAAGCAACTCCATTTCAGCTGTGCCCTGTTTTGTCCGAATGTCATCTCGCCATCAGGGATACATTCCTAGATTTGTATACACTGAGCTGATCTTCAGGGAGGAAAGTAAATAAAGCTCAGCATACAATTGTGCAATTTTGTATGCGTGTTATTCCCTTCTATTCTTGACAGGCGCATAGTGACTTTCTGAAAGCAGCCTAACCACAATTTGCAAGATAGCCAAAGTAATAAGCATTGCCTGAATAATAAGATGGACAACTTCCACCACAGGGCTCACGAGCTGTTTGGCAGGGTTGTTGGCTCGGGCAAATGGAGACACGCTGCTTCTGGATATCCGTGCTGCCTCTACAAACCAGCTCACATCACTGCACCATCCTCCCAGCTCTTCTTGGTCTAGTACCAGGATAGTTCTTCAGGAGCCCTGGCTCCTTATACGACCCTTTGTGTAACAGCTCACCATCTCTCTCATGCCAACACCCACAGGATTTTCCAAAGTCTGTAAAAGCAGGAATATAGGAATCTGATAGATGAGTGTCCAGCCATGGAAATGGCTTTCATGCTTATTCTAAAATTTGCATCCCTCTTTCTCTGTATATTCTAGTAGAGCAGATGCAAGAGGAGAAATCACGACGGTCCCACCCCAGAAGGTGAGGAAGCAGATCAGAACACTGCAGCAGGTTTCTCTGAGAAATGCCTCAGTAGAGGGTCACAGGCAGTAAAAACCACTCCTGTTCTTGCATGAGCCTTTGGGAAACCTCCCACAGTGTCCTGTGCCTAGATTTGCCATTGCACTGCACAAAGCAGTAAGCAACACCTGAGACCACTTGGGGGGACTCAAGGTCTGTCTGTCTGGACTCAGAAAAATAGGAAGGGAACCAAAGTATTTTGAATAGCCGGACCAACGCTATAATTGCCTACAAGTAGTTGTTTCTCTCTTGACTTGTTCCTGAGGCACGGCATTTGTCCTGGGAGCAAACTGCTGACCTTGCCATTTTCATTTGCCTGAAGATCTAATTCGCCCCCACACCAGCCAGTGCGTCAGCCAGTCTCTCACCTGGTGCTGGAACTAGTGTGGAAACTTTCCATATTGACAACAGCGCTGGAAAGAGCTCTCTTCTTCTTCTTTTTTACCCTCTCGTGTGATAGACTAATGCAGGATTTCTCTCTAAGACATAAGGATTTATAGCTGTTTACCTTACCCATTCACTGCTTTAAACTATGGGACGTAGACTTCTGATTAATGCTGCTAACTACTGAACAACAGCCGTGGTGCTCTGTTCGGAGGACTGGAAGTCACCAGTGGGATCTCTTGGAGTAAAATTCCCTTTTAAAAGGTCTATAATTGCCTGTACAGCAAATAATCCACTAACATTTCCATAACTAAACCTTAGAAGTGAACTTGTAAATTAAATGTACACTTTTATTTTAAAAGTGGGAATTTGAGAACCTGGGTAAGAAGATTTTTTTTAAATTTTTTTTTGAAGCAATCACCTTAAATGTTTTCATTTCCACACCTCACAAATGGTTACAACTTTAAAAAAATAAATTAGCTTTACTTTTTTTCTGTTCAGCTTTTCAATTCTACATGAAACCCACATTTTCAAAACACTATTTCTGGTAGTTGGAAAATTGAGACAGTAGGAAATGATGACAGTAGATGAAGGTGATAGCTGTTTTTCTTAGGACTTTCTACAGTCACAGTTACAATGGCCTGCAGTAAGGTGAGAGGCCATTGCTCTTCTGCAGTTGCACCATCTGATTAGGAGTGTATGCATGACACTAGGTAGTGTTGTTGACACTAAACAGGCCCTTTTCAACATCCCTGTTCCTGGTAAACCCAAATATGCACCTGCATATCAAGAATATTATATGCCAGTTGTAAAGACACTTCTGACTGCATCCACAATATACAGGAGAGGTATCAGAAAAAGTACTGATATTTGTTAGAAATCTGTATAGGTGCACATTAATACAGTTTTAGCACAGGTCTGATAAAACAGACTGATTTTCTTCTTAACTGAAACAGCTGAATGGAACTGGTTGTACTGTCTTTGGAGTCACCAGCCTGCTGCTTTTAAAGGAAACGGTGCTGGAATCAGTGTCCAGGGAGAGGCTGACTTGTGAAGAGGCCAAATCGTTGCAAACCATTTTGGCACTGGTAGGGAAAGGCTCCCCTTGATAGCCCGAAGAGGGGTACCTGGCAGGTCACGTTTAACAAAATAAATGTTTGAAAGTTGTTCTGCATATGGTAGTAACACTGAAGTCTGCAAACTGCAGATCGTCAGTATATTTTCATGTGGAGAACACTGAGACATTAAATTGAAGCTGCTAATTGCAGTTGTTATTAATTACTGTGGGTGTAGAAGGGATTACAGGAAGGAATAAGATTGATTTGCAGTCTGAAAGCGTGTATCCAGAGCATCCTTTGGTGTTACGCTCCCTCTCAAGCTGAAGAGCAAGAGACTAATTCTTCAAACAAGCATGGTGTGAATAACTTCACAGTTCCAGTGAAAGGGTTTGGTCGTATGTGTCATCCCCTACGTTTGGGGAATTATTGGGCATGATTATAAACTCAGGGAGAAAAACTTGTGGGTGGGTGTGAGAGACACCAAAAAGCCTTGTCCTGAGATTTGTTTGCAGTCCTTTATCATATTAGCTCAGAATTAGACGGCTTTGAATTTGCCCCAAATGATTAAGATGTAACTGATTTTGGGGACCTTGTTTGATCCTTTGGCTTCTGTGCAGGGGAACATGAGTACGAATACACTTGCCAAAGCACTTAGTTTAAAAAGAAAACCAAATAACGCTGTTGGAAGGGTTTTTTACCCAGCTAAAAGGCCGTGTTCTTTCCTTAGTCTCACTGCACTCCTCGAGCAGCACAGGCTATTTGCAGATGAAAAAAAAGGAAAATACCAAAAAAAAAAAAAAAAGTATTTCCTTTCATCGGCTTTTATTTGCACCTTTTCAGCCTTCCTGCACGTTTCCCACTCGTGTTTCAGGAGCGGCCCGCTCTCACGTCTCCGTGTCGCCACCGCGTCCCTCTTTACCCTGTCAAATAAATAACCCTGGGGAACCTTTCCGTGCCTCCCACCCTTTCTCCCTTGTTACCGGACTCCTCCTAATACTCTTCCCCCCCTTTTTTTTCCTTCCTCGGGTGGGGGAGACGGCTGGGCTGGAGCTGAAGGCGAAGGCAAATCTCCCGCCGACGGCGCGGGCAAGGGGAGCCCCCCCGCGCCCCCCGCGCTCTGGCTTTCCTCTCCCTGAAGCACTGTGTACACAAAGGGCTCGCTTCTGCCGTTCAATTAGGTAACCGAGATTTATTTACTTTTGCTCTTTCTCCCGTCCCTACACGTATTTAGTGTTTGTAGCTCCTGTCAGCTTTGGATTTGGTTTGGTTTTTTTTTTTTCCCCTCTCCCCGAAGAAGTTATTTATTTGTATTTCTCCGGAGGCAGTTTTAAATCAAATGTCCGTGCCGGGGAGGACTCGGTCCAGCCTGACTCCTAAAATCAGCGGCCGGCTCTCCGCCGCTCCGGCCGCAGCGTGCGGGTGGCGGAGCGGCTTTTAATGAGCTGTCGGGGCAGATGAGGGCTCCGGCCCAGCGCCTGACCCCCGCCTCGGCAGGGCCGGGGGCTCCCCGCCGCTCGGGGGGGTGCCCGAGGAGCCCCAGCTGGGTGGGCGGCCACGCCGAGCCTGGCCGCAGTACGTCCCCTCAGGAAAAAGAAAAAAAAACAAAACCGCACCAAAAAATCAAACCAACAACAAAACCCAAACCAACCAAAACCCAAAGTAACAACAACAACAAAAAAACCCCAACCAAAACCAAATACTAAACCCACGAGGGTATGGTTGGAGCAGGAGGATTTCCCCCCGTTTAAGGGGCTGAGGCGGGCTGGGGTGACCCGAGGCGGCGGGGACAGTGCTTGGCACCGGCGGGTCCTCCGGGGCTTTCCCGGAGAGCCTTATATGGCGGGAGGGGGGGGGGAATTGGGGAGGAATGAGGGGGTCCGCCCCGGGCACGGCTGCGAGGCGCCGAGCCCAAGCCGTGGGGGAGCGTGTGGGAGTGGGAGCTGCCGCGTGTTACACGCGGTTGTGTATCATTCTAGGTGGGTGACAGAGGGAGCGGCTGCCGGAGGGGACGGGGCATCTCTGAGGAGAGCCCGTCCCGCCAGAAGGGAGAGTAATGGCACCCCCCGGCCGCGGAAGGTAAATCCGATTTGGCCTCTATAGGTTGGGGGGGCTTTTTTTGTTGGTGTTGGTGTGAGGTTTGTGTTTTGGTTTGCGGTTTTTGTGTGGTTCGCTTTGGGATTTTTTAGGGGTTTTTTTTGTTGTTTTGTTTTGTTTTGTTTTTCTTCTTTCTCCTTTTTTCCCTCCCCTCGGCGTTTCCCGAGGGCCTGCCGGGGGCGAAGCGGCTTTGGCACCCCCGGGCAGTGGGTGTCGGGGGTGTCCCCGGCAGCTCTCTGTTCTGTCCCGTCCCGTCCCGTCCCGTCCCCCGTCCGTCCCCCCCGGGAGGCGGACACGGCCGGCTCCGCGCCGGCGGGGGAAGGAGCGCGGAGACGCGAAGGGCCCCGTCCGGCAGGCGCTGCCTGCCCTGCCCGGCCGCCCCTCCGCCTCCCGCTTCGGCCCAGCCCCGGCGGGAGGGAGGGCTGCCCGGCCAGGCCCTTGCTTTGCCGCCCGTCCGCTCTACCGGTACCGGTACCCCTGGGCCGCGGCGATGCCGCGGAAGGAGGCGCATCTCCCCCGCCGAGGCTCCTTCCCTTTCTTCCGTGAAGAAACGGAGGGGCTGGGGGGAGGTGGGAGCAAAGCCGAGGGTTTGCCTATTTTGCATTAAAACGGGGGAAAAAAAAAAAAAAAATGGTCTGGAGCGGCCACCTGCTCTTTCCCGCGGCTCCCCCGCGCCCTGCCCGGGGCAGAGCCCGGCCCCGGGAGCCCCGCGGCCCCGAGCGGGGCGGGCGGGACCTTTTCTTGTCAGTGGAGGGTAAAACGGGAGCGGCCGGTCGTAAGATCGGGAAAGGAGGCGTTAGAGGAAACGGGCGCCCGGGGCACCGCGCCGCGTAAGAAGCCTGCTCCCCAAAGCCGCTTTCGGTGGAGCCGCCGTGAAGGTTTTGTCGGTAATGGAGAAGCGGCTCGCACCCGCAGGTTGGGCATTAATGACCGCTTCCACTCGGGCGGGCATCACGCTGCCTGGCTTGTGGGCGAGACCCGCCGGGCAAAGGGCGCTGAGCGGTACTAACAAGTATTTACTGAAGGAGTTAGTGCCAAACGAATGCCGGGATTGAGGCTTCGAGCTGCCGGAGAAACTTTTTCGTAAGTCTGAAAGCAGGCCAATAACTTTTACAGAGGAAAGAAAATATTTGAAGTCAGTAACTTCTCCAGTAGCTGAAAATTAACTTCTGACAACAAATGGGATTTGCCCTCCTCGTCGAATCAAAGAAACTTCTATACTTAAATTTCGCCCTGAAAGATCTACTATTTGAAAAAACAACAGCCCCCCCGCAGGGCAATTTCTCAGCTTTAGAAGAACCTTCTAACCCAAACCAAACGGAGGCGTTGCCTGTGGCAGACGCGTACGCTCAGCGCCGTTGGGAGCGGAGCATCCCCAGCATTTTTGCTAGGATTTTCGCGTATGCAGGGAGCACAGAAACGTTTTTCTCCCCCGCAGCTCCTGAAGCTCTTCCTACAAGATTTTCTTTTTGATCTGCTTGTTGTCAGACGAAGTAATTAGTAAAAGGAATTACCCGCTCCGGCGCTGTGCCTTCAGGTAGCAGAGGCATTACGGCTATAAACTGACCGTCTCCGGCTCATCTTCCTCCTCCAGCAGCACCGGACCTTTCAGGGGGTTTAAAAATTTGACTTTAGGTCGGTGTTAGTCAGTTGTGAAGGGGTGGGTTATGTGGCCACCTCGGCCCATTTAAAACGAAGAGACCGGGTCCGGTGACTTGGCCAGAGGCTGCGAGGAGGCAGCGCTGCCGGCAGCCCTCCCGCTCTGCCTTCCCACCGCCTCCCGGCCCGCCCCGGTGGCAGCGCTGGGATTCACTGGGGAGCACTGCTGGGAAAATCAGATTGGGCGTCAATGAGCGCGGCTTCCACAGTCTTTGGGAAGGCTCCCTTCTTCTGTCATGGAAATTCCCCCAGTGGGCCCCTATATATTAATTAATGCTCCCATAATGTTAATTTTACTTAAAAAAAAAAAAAAGAAGAAAGTGAAGTCACTTGTGACTAACGGACCTTTGAATTTTCACCTTTTCTCGGACACGGTTCTAAACTCTTAATTTTAGCTGTGCAAACGAAAGCAGTAAAGATTGAAGTCCGGATTCACAGAGATACATAAATGAACACGTAGCTGTAGTGTGGGTGTGTGCGCATATGTATAAGCAGTTTTGTCACTTGTTCGGAGCGCTTTCCTTGAAAAAGAAAAGAGGTTGAAGAAACGGTTATACCTTCATCAGATTAAAATCCGTCTGTGTTTTTAAATGTTCAGATCCTTTCGTCAGGATTATGGCTTTATCCCAAATGATGAAATATAGGGATTTTGCCTGTCCCAGGAAAAAAAACCCAAACAAACCAACCCCCAAACTATTTTCTCCACCTTCCCACCTCCAAAACAACCACAAAACCCCAGAGCATCCGAGCATATTTGGTTTTTATTTTGCTTTCGTTATTCAACGCTGAGACTTAACAAACGATTACAGGTTGGAAAACACATTTGAAAAAAGTAGGGTCACGTTACGACAAAGGACTGGCCAGCATTAATCTAGTGGTTGGAAAACAGTTGACGGTTGCGAGGGGTTGTTGTTGTTCCCCGCCCCGTTTCTTTCAAAATAAATCCCTTCAAAAAGAAATCACAAACCCTGTCTCTAGGTAAAGTCCCCTCTCCCTTTCCACTTGCAACCAGTACGAAGGGGTAAATTGAAAGATCGTTTAATTATTTTCATTCTAATCGCTTTAATCCCCCTTATACTAGGAGCAAATGATGATAATGGGATCCACATGGAAAAGACCCTGGGCGGGGGGGTTAGGGCAGGGGGATCCTCCGGGCCCTGCGCCCTGGCAGGTGGAGCCCGGCGGGGCGGAGCTGGGCTGGGGGTTTTAATATTAAAAAAAAAAAAAAAAAAAAAAAAGCACTGGGGTAAGGCTCCCTAATCCGTGGGTATCTTATTTTTTCTTTTATTATTTTATTTTTCTCCAAGCCACGCGGCTGTAAAGTGACCCGGTTGTCACCCTGAGGTGACAGGGGACCTTCCCGAAACGGGGGAGGAAAAAACCCCAAACGCCGCTGTCTTCCCCCGCCCCCCGCCATCCCCCGCCTCCTCGGAGCCTGAGCAAGGACGAGGTGATTAATTTTCTCGGGTCGCCCTCGCAATCCCCGAGGGTCGCTTCACTCTGCCGCGATCCGCGGCCGGCGACCGCGCAAATCCCTCCGGCTGCAGGGGCTCCGCTGGAGGACGAGGAGGAGGAGGAGGAGGAGGAAGAAGAAGGGCAGCTCAGCTCAGTTCGTCGGCGGGATTAGCTATAACCACCGCGGAACAATAGTCCCGTCGGTGGCTGCAGGAATAGAGCCAACCGCGAGATCAGCAGGCGCTCGGTTTAATTTGGGTGGTTGCAGATCTGTACAAATACGGGACCTGCCGGGTTTTATAAACATCTTTCGGGACGCAGTCAATCAATCATACTGGCAAGCAAGCAAACCAGGAGCCTAGGATATATACAAGGCATAAATATATACATATAAACCCTGTCAACTTTGTAGTATTTACACCCTTTTCCCCCCCCTTTTCCCCCCCCTTTTCCCCCCCTTTTCCCCCCCTTTTCCCCCCCTTTTCCCCCCCTTTTCCCCCCTTTCCCCCCAAGACTTTCTAAAAGAAACTGTATCTAGAAAGATCCCAACAAATTCAGGATAATCACAGGGAAAAAGTAGGAGGTATTGTTAGGAAGTTGAGTTACATTGTATGTTTTAATACCAGCAAGGGAAATGTTAGAAAAGAGAATGAAAAAAGTGTCTAAGCAAGTTGAAGACTTAAAAAAATTCCCATTATGCTCACAGCCAGGGACACAATTTCAAGAATACGGGGCTGAAAAACATGAAACCTGGTCATTTTAAAATACAATGCAATAGATATACCTGGAAAATACATGAGTTTACCAGATTTTCTAGTCAGCAAAGTATTCTTTATGTTGCAGTCATTTCTACTCTTACTTTAATTTGAAACATATTTGTATCCAGGGATAGGTCCTTGCAAATGCACTGTATTTTTTTTTTTTAATTATCTATTGATAATAAGAGCTCTGCACAGCATGGAGTTTGTGCTCTCTCTTTCTGACACTGAGTCTTCTGCTTGCAGAAGGACGTGTGTGACCAAGGAATCCATGGCAAGAAGAGCCCAACAGACCTGAAGCATCCCAGTAATGCAGAGAGGATAGTTACATACCAAGGTAGGAGAAAATCAAGTTTAAGGATGTAAAAGAGAAGGGCAGATTCTGAGCTGGTGTAAATTAGGAGTTTCACTGAAACGGAGAAGTGGCTGGTGCCGCAGAAATGGTGGGTTGTTCTTATGTTGCCATGATGTGAAACTGTGGCCCCTTCTTCTGGATAGTGAGCATCAACGAAAGCCCTGGGCTGCCTTGGCTCAGTGGGGGAATGATGCTCAGAGAGCAGAAGCTGTGCTTTGGCAGAGACTATCAAGGGGAGCTTTTTCCACCTGGTGAAACCTGCCAAAGAAGCTTGTAAAATTGGGGACCAGAATGTTGGTTTTGCTCAGGAGACAGCTTGCGACCGCATTGCCTCTATGGAGCCATTGTCAAGCATATTTTTCTTTTGTTGCCATTACTGCATTTGTTGTGCAAGTTTTCCTATCAAGAACAAACTTGATATTAAACTCACTTTTGCTCCATGGTTGTCATCTGTTAAAATAAATCATATAAGGAGCCTGAGCCAAATACTACTTATGTCAGGAGAGGCGTTGTTGGTGCTGCCCTTCCAAGCTGGCTGGGTCTTACAGACATAAATAGTATGGAAAGTTGGTTTCATTGGCTTCTCAGAAACTTGTTTAAAGATGTGTATCATCAGCAGAATAGGGATTGGGTTATTCATCTGCTTACATCTAAGACACCCCCCCCGCCCCCCTTAAGGACTTGTGTTTAAAATGGATTGGATCACTTGCTTGCTTAAAGGACAATTTCATTTTTATATAGCAATTTATACTTGTCACCATGTAAGTGAGAGCTTCATCAGTCAAAGCTTTATTCTTGTGAATCTGATGTATCATTTTCCATAGCAATGTATTATGGAGTCCTTTCACAGAAACTTGTCTTGATCTGTAGTAGACAAGAAGGACACAATGAGGGATACAAGTATTAATTGACAACTTCCAGTTAAAATAGTGCATGAAATAAATAACAATAATTAAAATAGTAGGTGAAGATTCTGTAAATATTTAATAAGTTTGATGTAAGTGATATTTTTGTAAGCACGGTAACACCAATTCCACGTTCTAACCTTCTGGGGTGGTAACTGTAAGGCGACTCTCTTCTGCTCTCAGATACCAGTGGATCAGTTTGGGCTTACACGAAGTTCACAATCTTTATTCACAAAAATTCTTGGCAACCACAGGAATGGTATTTTAATGTTATGGAAAAACTGTGAAAGTTCACACATTTTTTTTACCCTCAAAGATTCACAGTCTTTCTCCCCGCCCCTCCTAAGAATGATATAAACAAGCTTTTTTGGAAATGAAGAAAGTGAAAAAGGAGGAAAGGGGGAGAAAAGTATACAATACACATACCTGACAGTATAAAACCCCACCTCACCAACCAACCTGGCTTTCCTCAGCCTTTGAACATACCTTCTAAACTTTGTGATATGGCAAGTGACAAACCTCTTTCTGGGAGATTTTACTTCTAAAGACAATGTTACCGATTCACCAAAGACTGTTTGTGAGAAGTGCCAGCCAGAGCAGACAGAATACTATTCATCAGCCAATGAACACACACATTCTCCTTTGCTAGATTACGTGGCACACCTGTACCATGAGAACTGGCTAAAAAGAGAGTGAAACCAAAAGGGCACTTAATCACCGCTTGAGAAAATCAGATTATAGTTTACTAAACCTGAGACACCTTTTCTTATGACCAATATTCTGCTATGCCTGTACAGGTGGGACTCTGATATTTATTTTACAGAACTCCTATGCAACAACAGGCATTGAATTTTACTATTTCTCTTTTCTCTGAGGTTAAATGCTTTTTGACTAAAGCATTACTTGTATTAAGTATTACTTGCACTGCTTGTAGTGCAAGTAGCTACTTGCAGCCTCCAGAGAGTCAACCTGCTTTTGTTTCTTTTCTTTATTGGGAATAGGTTATCCAAAAACATTTGAGAATACTGCTATGTCACAATTGGCAACACAGTGACATTTATCAGCTTAAACAGTGTGCTGAGACCATGAGTCATCAGAAGGCGAGGCATTAAAGACACTTCTAAGCTTTTGCTTTTTCCAAACCATAATGATGTCCTGACTCTACTCCCATGAGTTACCATTTGCTTTTGACAGTGGTGGGGCCAGAATTTTACTAGGGTGTATCTTGTTAGGTGTGTTGTAAGGGTAATGCAGATTAAGCCCTTCAAGTGTTATCTCATATTCTATGTAAAATTCTGCTTAGTTCAGGTATGTAGTGAACAACTTCTAAAATAGACTAAGGATTGTTAATCAGCATTCGTGGAATTAATCTGAGGACAATTTTTGAATTATGAGATTGAAGATATTGACATAAAGCTGTATGATTGGCAACATGGGCTTCCTTTTCCCTTTCTTTGGTTTAATAGAAGAACTGTCTGTTCTTAAAAAGTATCAACACTCAACTGAGAGTACATTTTAACTACTAATTTCTTTTGTTTCTGTTATTTAACCGGTGCTAAGAAAAATTACAGAGAACACTTTATATTTTAAAAATAACAAGATGACGCACAGTCCATTTTCGAATTTTTGGGGAAGAGAAGAGCGGGCTGCAAAGGCAGACTCTGCTCAGCCTCACTGCGGACAGCTGTGGAGAGGAGCACGCTTGGACAGGGCAGGCAGGCTGTTACGTTACCGCAGGAAAGAGGGAGGATGAGGTATGAATACATCTGGGACCGGGTAGCCTCTTACAGAAACCACTAATCTCACCTCTTCGAAACTTCCGTCTCCATCTGCATTAAACCCAACAAAATTTTAGTTTTAAGAAAACCTTTAGTGAAAAGTCTTATCAAAGAAGATGTCTTCCTTTGGCTTTCCTCCCCTTTTACTCATTTGTGTCTTTAGACCCAGACCATAAATCTTGATCTATGTTTAACAATTTAACTTAATATTACTAAATATTACCCATTTAAAAGAATTCTCGATACATTTCAAGGTCTTTATGATTTTAAATAAAACCTACTTTATATAGGAAGTCAGCACAATGTCTATGTACTATTTAAATTAGGCCTTTAAGTGCTGTGATTTTCAGTATATGTTATGCAGCACAATGTATATCGTGAAGACTTAATACCAAGAAAAGGAAATAATATATTAATACATTTATTTTTAAAAAGCTGAAAAAAAGTTTTAACAGAAGCTGATTACTAATCATGTGACTTCTGCATTTTATTACATATCTAAACCTTATATATAGGGAAAAATGATTCAAGAATTTTTAATCATATTTTTACTATGATAGATGAACGTTGTGTATCTACTGTAACTTTTGCTGTTATGCCAGGGAGAAAAAAAACCCCAACAAAACTAGCTTTTGCTAGTACAAATCAGAAATGGTACTGTCAGACTTTAGACAGCATGGAACAGTAACAAATACATTTATTGACATAGCTTCCTAAGAGGAATATAGAAATAAGAAGTTACATTTAATGTGAAAAAATACAGGATCTTGATTGTCCCTAAGAAGCACACGGAGAGGTGCACTTCTCTAGCACTTCTAAAGTAGTTCTGTAATTTCCTTGCTTATTTTGTCATGCAGGTGATTAATGCTGCAGAAGGCAACTAAGCTTAAGAAGTTCTCCAGTTATAAAAGTGTATTTCAATTCAGTTGTGTTACATGTAATTAGGACAATTAGTCTGAATTCTAGACGTGAAGACAGGGAAAGAGCAGTTGTGAAAATACTTTTTTTAACACGTAAGAAATAGCGAAGATAAAAGTCACGCAAAGAATACCTGCGGCATCATGGCCCATAGAGTATGTTCTGCCTGGTATAGCAGAGCTGTACTAAGTCTTTTTTCACCACCTACATCTCTGTGAAGCCTCACGGGATTTTTGGCCTGCCGAGTTAGTGGATAGAACTGGTGTTTAAAGGGGTCCACAGGAGTGAACAGAAGGTCAGTTTGTTGATAAAGGGTTACGTGACTGCAGAAAGACTTGTGCAGCACAGGCAGACATATGTTTTCTTGGAAGGGGAAGGCTGCTTCTGAAATTAAAGTTGTCTTTTCAGTTTTTGTGTATTATTTCACGCGTAAGGAGAACACAATGCTCAAGCTGTGCCCCAACAGAATAAATTTCCACAAGGAAAGCAAAAAAGACATATCTTAAATAATTTTCAAAATCTACCTTACAGTTCGCAAGAACGGCTCGTTTTCTTATGTTATGGTTACATACGAAAAGTATTGCAAACTTGTTAGGTTTTGGCTGTTAGCATACGTGTGCACACAGATGTGTCTGCCTCGAGTCCAAGCGAGCATTTCTTGCCACTCGGCAGCCTATTCGTGTGCATAGTGCTCAGATCCTCCTAACGGAATACAGCCAAAAATAAGACAGATTGCATAGATGGTCTTTCTCCAGAAAAACTTACCTGAACAAGCTTTGATTTTTTTTTTTTTTTTTTCCTTCTAAAGAATTTCTTGTCTGCATGGATTATAGGATTTTCCATAAGGTTAATAATAAAGGCTACGCCTGCTCTGAAAACTTAAGTTTATACTGGTGTCCACTGTCAAAATCAGACTATTGAAATAACGAATGAGGTTCACTTCCTCAGAATGTGTAAATGTCCCAACTTGGAGTTAAACTTTCAACAGCTGAAAGACAATACCATTGACATGTACCTGGCACTAGTTACTCAGGTTTATTTTTTCCTGGAAAGCTGTTTTGGGCGACAGAGTGGCGTCCGGGTTTCCCAGGTTGTTGTGCTGACAAACTGCAGTGGTGGTAAAGGCAGGGAGTCTGACAAAATCTCATTAATCATTTTAAATTAAATCCAACATTCCTCTCCAACACTGCCAAGAAGAAAGCTAACTTTTACAAATGAATACACTCTCTGAAAAGAACTGGTATCCTGAGCATGTTGCTTTCACATAAATATGCTTGATTTCTGTCATGTACACATACTCAATAAGTAGTAATTTTAAGCTTAAAAAATGATTTTTGATTTGTTGGATTGCTAGAAATCTGAAAAGTGCTTTTTTCTTGTTTTCTGTATTAGGTGCTATGAGTAGAGCCTCTTCATTCTTTCAATGAATTGTAGTTTTTTGCCTTTTTAAACATAAAGCAAATACAGAAAGTTCCTTTTTCATGCAAGTAAATTTCACATAAGGAATGGAAGTATTCTGTGTAACTATTTTCTAATCCATCTCTTCTCTAAGCTTGTTTGTATGAATAAGAAAGGAAAACTGCAAATCTACCAACATCGTCAGCAAAAGCACTATAGTGATGAAGGAGCAATGGGATCTCTTTAAAGCTTTTTACATACACGTTCATTTCTGTAACTAATCCTAGCTATCTGGTTATGATTTAATTTCACACATCATATGTTAAGTATTAACTTTTAACATCTGATAAATAATATTAGAAGATCACATAAAATTTTATCTTACTAAAATCACTGTTATATGTAGATTATAAAAGTTTGTATATTATTTCTCTTTAAGGCAAAATGAAACCATAATATGCCTATGGGAGACACAGGAAATCCTTTAAGTCTGTCCTTTGTCTGTTTTAATAGCGCTTTGGAGATTAGAGTGGTGGATTTTACAATGGCAGAGAACAAGTCATCAGCCTTAATGTTTATTAGTTTTGATACTTATATGAAATATGTGAAAAGAAAAAAAATCTCAATCCAATATAAGGCAAGTAAATCTGACTTTTCTAAATAATTCATATTGTTATTTTGACATTTTAACGTGATCAAGTAGGTATACCTCAATTTTGCTTAAGTACTTAAAATAATTTAATACTTGCTTTCTAAAACCAGAACTATAAAAAATATCAGATTGCACAATGACAACCTTACAGAGAACAAAACTATTACCCCTTCAAAAAAGAGCTATTCCTGTTAATAAATTTGTTTATGTAAAGAACATTAATAAACTGCAGCATACTGAAGAGGAAATAGCAACATTTGCTCAGCTAGACAGTTTATTTTCCTAAACCTGTATTTTGAAACTGTTTATAATTTTTCTTTTTCCAGTGTGGGGGGTGGGAGGGAAAGGTTGAGGAGAATAAATTGAATTTTTTTTTCCTGAATGTGAATTTCTTGCCCACTTCAAAATTGACAAACCTGTCTCTAACTTACAATTGTTTGGGCTTTTGTATGTTGAAGCAGCTTTGATTTATTTTAAAAAGCCAAAGCTATATAAATCTGTTGTTTACAGTATGAATGGAAAGTGTTCAAGACAGAAATAGTTTTGAGAAAATGTAGAATATCAGACACTGTCTATAACTAAACCACATGAATATGTAATATATGCCGTATTCTTTGATTAAATGCAACGAGAGCCTCAGAAACGAATGCAGGCAAAAATGAGCTGTGTTATGTGACACTTCACATAGACACAGGTACACTCATTTCCCCTACATGAACAAAAGCCAGTTGTCCTTCTGTCACATTTGTGTACGCTAAAGTTAGCAAAATTTCAGAAACGGCCATTCAGAACACAACTTCAGTGTCATTTAGGACCAGAATAACTAGCGTTTGCAGGGGGATGGGCTGCGGGCTCAATTCTTCCTTCAGTGCCGCGTACAGTTAGTGTGAAGGCAACATCGCATGGCCAAAGTTCAAAGGACATGCAGTGGTGGAATCACAATAGCGTGGGAATCACTTTGCAATTATGTGTATGATTATGCTCATGTGATTAGGCTTGGGATCCTCTAAGTCTTCTGAAGTGCTTGATCAAGTAGCTATTTCCACATCACATCATTTAGTGACACCTGGATCAATGAAGTATCTATCACTATTTTCTTTTAAAAGGTATGTGGAGACACCGATAGTGCATTGAAGAAGACACTGCCCAAAACTTAGTTTTTACAGGGCTCTTGGAAGATGACAAAGACAATTCAAGCTTTATCTTTCTCACTTTCTAAGAAAGAGTATTGTTACACCTGCTTAAGATTTTTTTTTTCTTTTAAGACTGAAAATTGCCTAACTTCATGAAAAGTCTAGATTCTTAAAATGCAAAAAAAATTACCTCTCCACCACTCTGGAGCAAGACTCAAACTTCAAAAGAAAAAAGGACAGAAGAAATGTCTATTGTCATTTTTTGCTTCTTGGTTACCTCTAAGGGAATTCACACTTGACATGTTGTTTGCTGTTTTCTGTTCCACTCTGAGTTAGTAACGTAACACACAGCATGAGTTGGGCGCTAACCATCTAACACTGTTCAAAAGCCTATTGTGAAGATCAAATACTGTTATCGGTATGTGATTAGGGTTTTTTTTTCTTCTCCCCTGGACTTGTGTCTTATGGAAATTTTAACCTTATCATCCTGTTTCTAATTTATCTTCTTGGCTGTTACACTGGCCTTGAAGCTTTCTAAACCTTGTTAATAGATGTACTCATCTATTCCAGAAAAAACACATTTTGTCTGCCTGGAGGCTTTGTTTTCTATCTGTTTGAGGATGGGAACTGACAGTACCTGGAAATTAAGAGAAATGCAGACGAACAATTCGTACTCTTCTATCAGTGCAAAATCAAAACCGGTATCACTGATGTCAACATCAATACCGTTCAGAAGAGAATTAGGCCTCGTTCCGCACTTCTGCTTTGAGAAGAAAACATTTCCTGATTAGTTGTAGTTTCAAAATTCACTGATTTCTTCTTTTTAAAGTGTATAACTCCTCAGGAGTTTTCTGCAGTCTTCACACAAGATCACTTTAAGGAGCACAGAAACACTTATCTTTTATTGTTGGTTTTACAGATTGTGTTAAAATCTTAAAAGTTTTCCAATTTGTTGTCATCTTTTTTTTTTTTTACAGGACCAGATACCTGTGCCTTAAACAAAGCTCCCCAATGTACTGTATACTCTTTATTTGTCTTTGAGATTAATTGACCACTGCAGAATGCATCCTTGGGCTTTCTGAAATATATGAAATGACACAGGGTGAAGTGATGAGTGATGAGAAGTTATCCTGAGAGAGGGGAGTGATACCGTAAAACCTGTCTGGAAGATAGCTGCAATACTGCTGGCTCCTGGCTTTGGCTGTGTATGCTACACAAATACAAACTGCATTTACACTTGATTAAAGGTAATGTAATAAAAAAACCCCAACTTTTTCTGGGTGTATTTTTGCTTGTGGACCAGTGCTATAAACAAAATGTACTAAACACTTGAAACAGCAGCAGTAGCTACATTTTTTTCTCCCTGTCATTTATGTAGCCCTTATGCGGACTGTCATTGTCATCGCTCTTCTCAAATCTAAGACAAATGTAACACCCCCTACGTGCCAAATGGAAAGCAGCAGTGTGGGCAAAGTGCATGTCCATGAGAAGTATGACCTGCATTCAATTCCTGGCTCTGCCACAGGCTTCCTACACAAAAAACCCCCAGATTCATCTGTAAAACAGAACTAAGAATATTTTCTGACCTCACCTCATGGTGGGGTAGGGAAAAAGAATAAACCTTCTTGTTACCATGATGAATCCAGATGCTAGTGATAGCTGAATATTATGTAAACAAACATAATCAGGAACAGCTCTGATTTCAACTAGTGTTATGTCAACTGAAGAAAAGCACTGCTCTATGAGTTATCTGAACAAAAAACAGGCAAATCCTCATTCAATTCCTGCACGTGTACGGTAGTTGCACTGCTAATATTCTACACACTTTAGAAGATGCAAGACACAATCTGACCGAAACCATTTTTGAACTATTATTTTCAGAAATCTAGAACTATTTAAAATCTAGCTACATGACAGATTTAGAAAGAATAATTCGGTATTTGAGTCTAAAATGGCTCTCCAATCCTGCACAGTCACTACTCTAATCTTGCACAGTCAGTTTTTAACAGCTTTAGCAATGAATCATCTGGTATGTATCTGCCTAGGCGCTTCCATCATTGACACTCCTAGACTGAGGGAAGCAGTTGAAAGCAGCAACATGTTAGCTGCCCCTACCACTTTCCCTGTTGAGATTTTTTTCCTTGCCTACCGTGCTGAATAGATGATTGTAGTTGTCCTATGTCCTGAATAGCTAGTGTCTGTAATACAGGTTAGCTCTCTCTATGTAAACTGTGCAATTTCCCTAGGCTATCCCTGTATGACATCAGGGTTTATCTAAAATAGAGGTTGTAATCTTTAAAATTGAGTGAATAGCAGATTGGCAATATGCTAATTCAAGTTAGTCAATTTAGTATTAAGTATCAGTTTAGATATTTTACAAGTGTTCTGGCATCTCTGAGAGTAAACGTTGTAGTATTCAGACCAATATTTCTCTAACACGTATCTGAGGTAGTCAGTATTGTAAAAAAATGCAAAAGAAAGAAGTACAACACTTATAAGAGATAAAAGGAGACATTTTAGTTAAAATATTTTACAATAAAATAATTATGATTATAAATCTCTTTAGTTAAATATATACACATTACATGGTATTCTAAAAAGAACAAACTTATTAAAGTTTCAAGCAGATCTAATGCACAAATTCACCACTTTGTCAGCTTAGACTGTAATGTCAGTTTAACATTCGTAAATGGCTGTGTCAGACTAATGGCATTGTTTTGTGCAAAGCTAAAAAAACCTATGAAAAACAAATCTCCAAATCCTCCCGTTCCCGTGGTAAATAGATAGAAAAGGTAGTTTACACATACACACACTTACACACACAAACTTCGATTGCATACAGAGGTTAGAATGACCAGCACTAAAATAACCCCCATCTCTACAAAATAATTAATTTCTTGAATTGATGTAGTTTTTGAAAATTACAAATTTTAAGTGCTAACAAATTGTGCTTTTAGGCAGCCACATGGCCAATAAGGTAGATGTTGTCATAAAGGTGCCCTACAAAATCTTCACTAATATTCTGTGCAGCTCGTCGTGTATTTCGGATGAATTCCCTCTTTGACATTTTGTTCTTCACATGAGGGCTTGTTAGATCAATGGAAAGTAGAATTAAAGAGTAACACAGCACATAAACTGCATCTAGACAAGAGAGAATAAAAAAAAAATTAAAAAGGAAATTGTGATCATTAAAAATACCGTTCCCTATCCAAGAACTTTACAGTCTTCATCACCTGGGCTTATAATTACATATACACACACATATATAACAACTTAAAAGGGTATCCCAGTAAAATAAAATTTAATATAGCAATTTCCAAAGTAATAATGTCAGCACATTGCCAGATGAAGATTTACAAATCTCTTAATATTTCTACATTATCCAAAAGTCACTAAGGGCTTTATGCACATTCATTTAAACAGAGTCTTGAAGTTTTTGTATACTAAGGCCAACATCCTGCTAAAGCTTATCTTTAAATATGTAAGCAGTACCACTGCTGAAAACTGGCTCGCCCCAACCAATTAGAAATGCTTGTTAACTTGAGTGAGGCCCAAAATTTCCTCTCATTTCTGTGGGACTATCCACAAGGTAAAATGTTAAGTGTATGTCTTTGCAAGAGGAAACTTAAAGATAGTACAGAGCTTAAGCACAGACAAAAGTGAAGGAAAGATAACATGAAAATAAAATGCATGTATCAGCTAGGTCTAAGAAAACAATCTGTATGTTATTTTTGTTTTTTTTTTAACCTGAGAGGGAGGATGCCTGTATACTGAACCCTCCCAAGCCAAGTTTGTACTTTCAGAAATACTTGTTTAGGTGCCGATTTTAAAACTGTCATAAACAGTAGCATCATCCAGAAATATAAATACTGATTCATTGAATCAAAGCTCTTTTTTCTTACCAGGGCTAAGGCCAAGCTCTCTCATCAAATCAGGGTTACAAGCACAGAATCTGTGAGAGAACTTTGTTATGAGAGTCTCAAGGTACTCCCCACGCTCCTCAGGAGCATGAATGTGTCTGAAGAACTCTCTCAGTGCATTTGGCAAGAACTGATTTCTGAAGTTGTGCAGTGTCACAAGGTCATCCAAAACATCTCGCCTGGTAGAATAAAATCCCACATAATTAGAGAAATTTCTTTTAACTGTTTAAATATGAAAATGTAGGTTTTAAAAATAAAAATGAAGCTTTAGAATAGTTTATGAGCTTTGTTTTTTGCTGAAAGAAAAGTATCACTAACAGCACAAAGATAATATAAACACATATTCTTCAGACATTTACAATAGTAGCTAAATACTACAAAAATATATGTTAATCAGAATTCTAAGTTTCTTTACATGCATATGTAATCATAGTCTACATAAAGGCTTTGCTTCCTTTAAACTGTCTGATAAAGCCATTAAAAAAGACAGTAAAGGGAATAGATTCATGTGTGTCACACATTTTGGTTCCTAAGTAGAAGCTGTTACAGGAGTATCTTAAAACCAGGCTTAAGTTAGATAAAATTTGCTCCTTTAAAGTCTAAGTCCATCAGGGTGTGATGCTCTCAAGCGTTTTCCACTGAAGACAGAAACATCTAAAGGATTCAGACCAGCCTACATGAACAGCTGTGCAAAAGACATCTGAAGGAAATTCGGACACAAATTTGAAATGAACCAAAGAATATTCTCATATGTTTATTCATTCTGTTAAATGTTTCAGTACTAAGAGGGGAGTTTCAACATTTAGAAACCTATTTTTTATTTTTAGTGCCTGATTACACATTCTGTTTACGAAGGGAAGATGAATGGCAGTAGAGGTTGCTAATATTAACTTGCAATCTCATCTGGTAAGTGGTTTTGTATTTTTTCTATTGCCAAAAAAATTGATAATCTGAAGCTTTACAGCACAGCACTGTCAGTGGTGATAACACTACAGAATGACTCCTTTTATTCCTTTAGTGGTACAGGCTGAGGAGGATGAGAAGCAGGAGATGGCTCCTGCTAGAAGCGCTGCTGTTCCTCTGCTCTTCCTATTTAGGTCCAGTTATTATTCTCCTCCTCTTCTAACTTCCTTTGAATGTGTTGGTGCTCCTCTTTCCTGATACTGCACTACGCCAACCTAAAGGGCAACAGAAAGCCTTGTGGAGGTAGAAGAGCGTGCTACAGCAGGGATAGTGTTCCCTACTGCAGCTTATGCTGTCTCCAGGAGCATGCTCTATTGCATCTTAGGGGGTGGGTGTGACCTCCATTCCAGACATATCAGACAACCAAATAATGGTTAGATGATTCAACATTAGTTTAAAAGCTATCACCTGGTAAAATGGTAACTGCTTTTTCTGATTAACACCCATACTAGATAGGAAAAAAAGAAACCTCAAGTCAAAAAAAAGCAGCAAAATATCTATAAAATCTGAATTTCATACAGCACAAATGCAGTTTAAATGCTCACTATAACTTCAAAGCAATTTATGCCCAGAACTGCAAAAATGCAGAAAAAGCACAGGATATGAGATTTACTAGTTATAGGTGGTATTTTCAGGGGTTCTTATAAAGTGTTACAGTCACATAAATACTTGAACTGAATAACTGTTCAGATTTAGCAGCAGCATTACTTAGTTGCATTTTCTTGCATTTTTACATCTTCAAAATTACATCAATACAAGCAAAAATACTGTTGAATGGTGCTGTACATTTAAAATGAATAGGAAATGTCTCAAGAGAAATTCAAATTACCTTTCATCAAGGTAGATTCTCAGCTTCTTCCAGTTTAGTGTTCTTGTGCAAAAGATAAACTTAGCTATTTCTTTCGGTGAATCGTCTAGTATGCCCTTGGACATAAAGTAGTTGACTCCCTAAGATAAAATACATATATGTTTAAATATGTTTAATCTTCCTAATGAGTTTAGGAACAAGTATGGTACTTAGCAATGTAGGAACATAATCCTACTAATTAGTTGGTTTGTTTTTCAGAATGATTCCTCTTCCTCTAAATCACATTTCAACATGCACAATACGCTCTAATATTATAAATCAAATGCAAGGAAACAATTTACTGTTATGGTTGAGATTTTACATATACTCACAGTAGGAAATTTAAAATTATGAACCCCATAATGAGCATGATGGTTCTTCAATAATTTCTTCACAGTGTAGACTAGTATTTTGGTTTTCATACTTTTGTAATTGTGTTGAAAATGCTGTGGGGACCATAACTTTTGATTTCATAACTTTTGTAAATAAGAAAATCTTAGCCATAATGTGTTTAGTCTTTAGTATCTTTCATTAAAACATTAATGTTCTCACATGTATACGATGTATCACATTCAAATAGATGCATTAAATGCATTTGTTTAAATGTGTAATAATGCAAATAAACACAAGCACGCTGATTTCAAAGCATAGGTAAATATCAACATATATAAATATGCATACACATAAATAAGAACACTGTGCCTAACGTAAAAAAAAAAGTTTAAAAAGATAGAACAATTATGTTTATTTTATATTCTGATTTCCAGAATTTTCCACACTTTGCCAAGCACACATTTTGTATAGAATACACATGCCAAATTTAATTTAAAAATATTTCAGTGATATTCTGGATTCTTTCTGTTCATCGAAATATCCCAAAGCATAAAACTATTTTCCTTATGATCTCAGAAATCAAAACCAACCTAATGGATTTAAAAAACGTTCACATTTTTCAACAACAAAAATCTAAACCTGAGAATAACTAACCAACTAGTTTCAATTCAATTTGGCAGGGGCTGGGAGTGGTTCTGAGCATTTGTTGCAGAGAAGTCTTAAAATACTTAAGTACAGTATCTCTTGACTATACCATAATGTTGAAATAATGTTAAATGTGTATGACAGTGCATTTCTGCGTAGGATAATGTACCAAGGCCATAATCTAAATCACCTTTAAAATACTTCTGAAATTTTTTTTCATAAATCTTCTGATATCAGACTTCACAATATTTTGCAAGTCTGCCCCTTCAGTTTCCATTACATCTATAAAGATGTAGGGGTAACCTGTCACTCAGTGTGTAAACTAACTTCCCAGTACTTTTCAATTTTGCTTAAAAAAGAAATAAAGGACTGAGTGCAGGTTTGGAAAGTTGTTTTATGAAGTGGGTTAGTCAAGCAAAGTCTCAGTCATATCAAGCAAAAAAGAAATTAGAACATATGCTTAAGATATTGATAACAGAAGTGAAAAGCCAACAAACACCTGTAATATTATCTAGCTGTTTTTACCATGCCATAATTTTTTCTTATATAGTTATAGAAAATAGCAGTTAATCGTCATACTTTTTTTTTAAAGAATGTTTTATAAAATAAATAAAAATATAAAGGTTTTATACAGGTAAGAAAAAAAATTATTCCTAGCAATTTTAGGCCCCGATTTTAAGAAGAATCTGTATTTAGGACCATAATGAAACATGTATTGCACTATAAGCTTGCATTTAAGTCCAAATTAGATCATATTTAAGTTTGTCCATAATATGAGTGGACGACATAAGGTTAAGTACTTTCTTGAATTAGAGCTAAATAGGAAACTAAAAATGGGAGATCAAAACATCAACTGCGTACTAATTCTCCAAGTATTTTGGCAATTTATACAATGCTAGCGCAGAACATCTCCTTTACATTTATCCTGACCTAATGAGACTTACGCATTTGCTTCAGTAATAAGTATTTGCTCAAGGTAATACAAACTGAAGCCTGACGAAGAAGTCTCAGTAGTATTCCTGCTGCAATTATTTAACAAACACTTCTGCAACGTATCCAGAAAATGACCTGGCACATTACAGGTGAGGCAGGATGAAAATAACACCTCCTTTAAGACAGACAAAGGGTTGGTTTCTCTGTGGCAGTAAACACCATGAGTAATTTCTTTCATGCACTAGATTTCAACTCAAGATAGGCTCTTCACCTGATAGGCTACAAAGTCTTTGCAAAGCATTTTTATTCCCTGTCTCTAATTCCATCCATCCCCCCCCCCCCCCCCCAGCACACATCATGGTTGACAATATCTTCCTCTGTGAATGCAGTCTCATTATTCCTTTTCCTCATCTTCTTCATAAAAAAACAGGGTATAAATAAAATATACTTCTGCACATGCCATCATTTTTAGTTGCTTTTTATTTCTTCCTAAGCAACCGCAAATACTTTGCAACAATAGAAACCCCATTTCTCTTTAAAGTTCTTAAATTTTGGCTCAAAGCAAATGAAATTTATTTACAAGATTTACGGCATGTCATCAAATCTGCTTTTTGTAACGTTGTAAACACTGCCTTGAATTCCTCTCAGAACCCATACTTCAAATAAAGGACTTTTGGTAGCTAAAATGGTTGCTTGTGGCAGGTATACTAGCTGAAAGAAGTAGTTCTATAAACTATTAAGATCTATGCTAAGATTATTTATCAGTCATCTGGTGATTCTTTTTAGGAAACATTTGACTGAAGTCAGGTAGGCAGACCTGCTCCACTATCTATCAGGTCAGAAGAGGTCTTTTTAACACTTGGGAAACACTGCAGGATGAGCATACGCGATATGTTCTTCTAATTCTGATTTAGTGGAAGAGTAGTTAGGTGAACAGTACAACAGCCAAGATTTCCCATAGCACTGTGTCTGCCTAACTTATATGAGGAGTCTGCTTGTCACTATAATGTTCTTAGCATTAGAGAATTAGGAAAGTTGCCTTAAGGATACCTTGCCTCTGTGGCAAGAATGTTACCACTGAATTTCAGACAGCTCAGGATAAAATCTCAATGTATGAAAGTGTTGGTTTAAATTATATATGCAAATAACCATCATAACTACAGACTAACTGTAACAACAAAAGTCATTTGTTGTATTTCAGTATGTTATTTTCCACAGTTGTTCCTTTCTTTCTAGTCACTCGATGCTTGTTTTACCAACCTATTCTATTACAGCACTGACACTCATTGCTTGCTTTCTACCTGTTTCCAAGAGTCTTTCTATTCATTTATATCCACATAGGATATCTAAAAGTTTTCTTTTTCAGTACTGGTTTCATTTCTGCATTGATTTTCTTCTCTGCCAAGAGTACTTTCAGAACATTTCAGTAGAGCAGTCAACATTAAAACTTTTGTAGTTGCCTTTACCATCTCTGTTTAGATATGCATACAAAACAAACCAGACATATTCTAAGTTAACGGCATAGAAATCTTGAAATCAGTATTTTTCAACACATATACATGATTTCTCTTTTTAATATTTAAATGGAGTTGTTTGCAAAGTCAGAGTTGGGAGACAATGAAACTTTTTACCTAAGGTGCATTTAAAAGTAGTGCAGGAAAATATATGACAAATACATTTGTCAATAAAAACAAATTTCACTTAATATTTGAAATTTCAGATTTCACATAAATTGTTGTACACATGCTCTATTTGTTTAGCTTAAATAGTTTTAAAATGTGACTAAGGAAATCACTAGTAGCATGTTAACATTAATATTTTTAGGTGATTTATAATTCTGTGAGTTATATGCTTTTCCATTTTGGTAGGATTACATAAGTATCTATGTAAAATACTGATTTCCTTCTAGTCTGTACTGTATTAAAAGAAGACAATTTTGATCACCAACCAAATTAAAATATTCTTAAATAATAGCTGAGGAAATATAGGAATTCAAGTTTAAATACTAGCTTAATTATTTAGATAAATTCTTTGGGGGTAGTGACTGTCATTTTATTCTGTATATACAGTATCTGGCGTAGTAGGGCCTCAATTTCTAATTGGGGCTTCTAGGTAACACGAACATTATTAGTAAATAATAATTAGACATGTATGGTGTTATTATTCCCATTTTTCTACAGAAATGCAGTATCTTAATATATTTCATGGTGAATCTTCTGGAACAAAATGCACAGTACTGATGCTATATTTTCTAATATATTTTTTTTTTCCTAAGTTATGAATCAAGTAATTTGGTGACAAATGTGAACACAATATAGACAAACAGTGTCTCTTTCTTTGTATGACTTTAAAATACAGTCTTAGTGATACACACTTATGATGGCAGAAATCACAAGTAGAACGTAGAAATATTTTTCATGTTACACAGAATCTATAACTAATATTTACAAGATTAAAGTTCTCTAACTTAATGTAGAGTTTTCAAAAGGTTTCAGGTGTCTGGTCCGTTCTAACTTTTTAGATGAATCACACAAAAGAATTTCTGCCCTCTACGACATACACATACTTTTAATATTCTTAGGACAGATAAATCAATTCATCTCAAAATTGGCTTGCTTAGTAGATCACTATGAAATCATGTAAGTTTTCAAAAATTTTGGTTAGAAATATACAGCACAGTAAATATTTAATCATCTACAGACTATCTATAATTAAAGTCAGGTAACGTAGCTTTACGCAAGTGGCTAACAATTCATTTATAAGCAAGAAAAGGTCAGAAAACTGACGTCCCTGGCAAAAACTAAGGGAAGTAGGTAATGAATGAGACAATCAGAAGAGTGGAAAGCGAGGCTTAGTATAAGCACTGTCTTACTGTACTTTATGGTTATTATGCTACATAAAGGAAATCCCAATCTCATTAAAGTCTGAGAGTTTCAATACAGTCCAGATTCCAATAGATACATAAAAATAAATGCCATTGAACAGAATCAGTTAGAATCGTTATCATTAAGAATGAAACAAAAATTAGATCTTCTTTCCTGATCAAAGGATTCTCTTTTCCACCTTCAGTTCCAATTTTAACTACATAGCATAGCTCCATGTAATAAACTTGACAAAATACTTTGTAGGGAGTTAGGAACAATATACAAAACAGTGGGAAATAACTTTTGGTTGCTTACAAATTCTGAGTCATAAGCGTATGAAATATGAAATGAGCACTGCATGAGAAACATTTTACATACACCACACACTCTTTAGAAAAAAATATAGCAGAGACCATGTAGGCAGATTAAACAACATAATATTCATATTCAAGTGTTAATACTAACACTAAACCTCCCCCTCTCCCCAAAGAAACAAAACCCAAGTTCCAAAATCTTGGCTACAATGGTGCTGCCATATGAAAAAAAAACACCAAAAAACCACCACCAACAAAAAAAAACACCACCAAAAAAAGGAAAAAGGGAGAAATCAAACATGCACTGGAGGGTTTTTTTTTTCAGATTATGTGTAACGTGATTAGGCACATCCTTCCAGCAGAATGTGAGCACCTGCTATGAATTATACAAGCTCATGCACACAATCAGTACATTAAATTACAGCAGGTATCACAACACCATGCACACAACAATGGCTAACCAGAGAATCCTACCACAAAGTGTGTAGATGCTCTTCCCTACCCCGTGAGCCACCGCTAGCTCTGGAGCTGTTGCTGTGGAGCCTGGTTACCCATTTTCATGACATGGGCGGTGTCCTTTGGAGAATCTTGCTCCTGTGGCTGTAAGTATTCCTATTTTTATAGTAATTTGATCAGGTCTGTTATCAAATGTAAAGCAGAGTTTGGCAGGAAATTCGGAGACACAATTTGTAATAGTGGAATGTCACATCATATATTCCAGTCACAGTGTCCTTATAATAATAATTCTGCCAATATCACAGTCGTAAACAATAAAAGCAAGAGTATTTGTGAATTCTCCTGAAACTCAGGCCCTGAATGATTCCTGCCAGGCTACGGTGCTCCACAGGGAGAGAGGAACAGAAGCCCTTAGGAGATATCCTGAGGTTCTTGTCTCTCACTAGGCCTGAAACGGACTGTTTGTACTACAATTGTACAATACAACCATAATGAACCCAGAAGAAGTAAGTGTGTCATAATAAATTTAATACCTAATTCAGGTATACTATAAGGTAGTTCTAATTTGCAGATCTTAATTTCCTTTAAGAATAATGAATTTTTTATTCAGTGCCTTTTGTGAAGGCTCCGCATGCTTTAAACCTACCAAGATTACTTTAAATTAGGTTGGAATATAACAGCATATTATAAACTAAGATAGTAAGTGAAAAATTATGTTAAAACAAATTGAAAGACAAAGAAAAATTTGGGTGGACAAAGCTGTTACCAATTAAAACTTGATATATTCTTGAAAACACATTTAAGTTACCTAAATATTGCATTTCATTTGAAAAGCTTTACATTTATTAGAAAATTCACCAAAATCCTGCTGAAAATCAATGCTAATTACTTGAGTGGCAAGGTGCTGATAAGATGTCTTAGCACTGCGTATCACAGTTCAAGGCAGAGCTCTACCAGAGACATTACAAAATACTGTAATTTGTGACTAATAGAAGTAGTGGGTTTCTTTATCAAGCAGAATATGAGATAAAGCAAGAATTTAAACAAAATCACATTATTGTAATGATTCATACAATTTCTTGATTTATTTCACCCCTTGGTCACAAGTTCATGCCTTCTGTATCATATCAGCAGAGGAAACTATTGGCTCCTAGAAGTGTATCTTTTCATTTCTCTTAATCCTTTTCCTACTTTGGATTTATTCAATTACCACTTCCTTGTGTATGTATAAACATATGCAGGAAGTTAATACTACTTTTTGTTCAGTACTGTGTACCTTCTTTTCCTAGGAAACAGGAAGCAGGAGTCTGGTTTCATACACAAAAGAGACCCTTTGTCACTTGGGCATTAACTGCATATCTCCCAGGCAAATGCTGTCTACTCTCAAACTCTTCTCTGAAAGGTGACAGAGTGAAAGCAGAAACTGACTTTTCCAGTTAGTTACATGAATTAATAAATGGAAATCTTTTAGTTTGACACGCGATATTTTTTGAAAATAAATATATGTTGCTATACGCTATAAAGAAAGATTATCTTTATGCATAACAAACATCCATAGAAATAAAATCAAATCGATCTTTAGGATAGTTCAGCAGTACATCTTTTTCATAGTATTTCAAGATTTACCCCTTGATAGTGGAAATATTTAAAAATCCCTTACAAGAAACCATAATTGTCATAGAAGCAATTGGTGTTACTTTATACCTCATCCTGTTTTCACTGAAGTGGGATCAAACTCATACTCTGCAGAAGCATTTTAGCATTTTAATTTATGTAAGCATATTATTATCCTTTTTAAATTCACCATTGTCTCTTCAGTTAGGATCTCTGCCTCATCCCTAAGTCAATACGCAGTTATGAATTTCTGGCATCCATAGGTCAGACCGCTGTACAGAGCACTTAAAAAGGCAAGCCATGTAAATGATGTGCACAGGTACCATACGCAAAAAAGATCAGGATAGGGCTGTAACTAAGTGTTAAACATTCCTACAGTAAAACAAACACCTATTAAAACTTGGCTTTTAATATGGCTATAATTATAAAACAATCACAATTATTTTAACTGTTTATTACTGTCAGCAACAGTTCACTTACCTCATCAGGGTTGGCATTAAAGGTGAGACTGCCCTCATCTAGCTGCATATACAATTTTCTAAAAGAAAATCCTAGAGGCGGATTCTTATTGTATATAGAACAGTGACCCCAAGTGGATTTGCACAACCTATGAAAATAGAATTAGTCTATTATCAAAATTCCTTTCCGTATTTCAAGTATATTACAGAAGCAAAATGTAATCAACACTGCAAAGCCAAATACTCAAACTGTAGGAAAAGTTAGAAATAGGTTGCTTGTAACACTTAGTTATTAAGTCTTTTGCACGTGTGTTGCTAAAGTCTTCAATTATATGATTATCATTTTCTTCTCACCCAGGTTTTGGTGTATTTGAATGCAATCTCAAAACATACCCCAGTAGGTGGCATCATAATGACATCCACACAGCTGAGACCTGCGGCACTCCTAGTATCGGATCACTGGATAACTGTGACAAGTTCTCCTGCAGCAGTGTGACATTAAAAAATTGTGTTTCTTTTCTTGTGCCTCAGTTGTGCAGTGAGTGGGACACATCTGCACAAAATTATGCCATTAACTCACTGCTTTCCCCATCTGTCCTTTTCCACCTGACTGTCACTTTCCAGTCTTGATTATTTCATCTAGGCCCATTCCTCTGTATCTTCCATCACTTCTCAGTTTCTCTCCCTTCTACCCCACTCTGACTCCATATCTCATTCTGTCCCTCATCCCAGTGTCCTTGAAGACACCACCTACATTTCCCTTGAACTTTCACTTTCTAGGCACTTTGTTATCTAGATTTGTTATTGAACTGGTAGTTCTGCTTCAACACATCTGTTTTGTAAATAATTAGGCACAATGCTTAGGACCCAGCAGGTAGCCACTGAGGACATCACAGAAACTTTGTTTTCAGTTCAGAAACCTGGATCTTATTTGGACTGAGTTCAGAACTGCAGCCACAGGACCTGCCAAAGCCTAAACTCAAACACATCCAATACATGCAGAGCATTGAAGACTAAGATGTCTATAGAGATTATGCAAATTAAGGTTTTTATTAATTTTTATTAATTTTCTAAATCAGGACACATTTTGACTACCGAAGTGTATACTTTGAACTGAGTATTATTTGGGAAGATTTCACTAAAATTGATTGAGCTATTTCTCAGGATGAACTCTGAGAAAAATACTGTATGTTAAGACTACATACTGCGTACAATCAAGAAGTTATAATATCTTCAAGCTTTGGTCCAGGGAATTTATTTGTATTTAGTGTGGTTTTGATACTAAGAACCGAGTACAATACAATGCATACTGATATACATAAACTTAGAAACTTAGCAGGATCTTCACTAGAATTCCGGTTTCCTGCCAAGACAACAGTCCCCAAAGCAGAACAATTGTGACTAAGAAGTTAAAATTGCATTATCCCACTGCTGAGTTCATAAAGCGTGATAGGAAGTAAAGCTGCTTAATTCAAATGCAGAGAGGCAAAGAAACAGTTGAGTGAAGGAAGAGATGTAGAGCACAATGAAAGGAGAAGAAACAGAACCTGAACAACAACGCAACTATTACAGTAATACCACTTACTGTCTGTTAAGGGGTAAGAATATGTTGTGAAAGAAGGTACAAGTTCTGCTCACTGACTACTCTAAAGATAAGTATGATTTCATGAGTCTTTCCTGGCGTTGTAAAACACCAAATATCAAAGAAAATATTTTAAATTAAATTTTGATCTTATACTATTTTATTTAATAGAATGTTCCTTTATTTATTTATTTTCTGGACATACAAACTCTGTATATGTTATATAAATGTGTTTCAACTGTTAGACTGCAGAAATTCCACTTGATGCATGTGCAGAACTGACCTTTTCTTTCCCCATTCCATCACTCATCTTCCAAAAACATACACTTAAGTTGCTCTAAGACAATTATATAGATGAGTTCTCAATCCTTTCTATCTGGAGCTTCAGCAGAATAGGTTTGCTTGCTCAAGCTAGGTATTTGTTTGAAGTTCAGAGAAGTAATAATACAAACATTTGAGATGTGCTTTGAGCTAATACAAAAGTGAAGACAAGTCCTTGGTTTTTTTCCCCCATGATATATCAAACAACAGGTGTGTAGTAATACACATGTATACTTGTACCAAGCACACTTGTGTATGTAGTAATCTCCACTAACACCTGATAGTAATTAGAAATCCAGAATAACACATTTTTAAACCACATTCATGTTTCCCCTATGTCAAATCTCATTTAACTTAAGATAACTTTGCTAAGGTTAGAATGACAAAAAGCACACACTGAGACAAATTTAAAATCTAATAATTATTTTTACTATGTCCAGTTGATAGGGTTTGGTTGTTTTTTTTTGTTTTTTTTTTTTTGCTTACCCTTGCCAGAGAAGCTCATCATTAGCAAGATCCTGCCAGACGCATGAAGCTAGACAGAGATCAGTTGCATTCAGGTATGACAAAATGGTAAAACTAAGCTCTGGTGGCAGCATTTCCAGGTTAATGAATCCTTCTTGTTCTTTAGATTTTCTTGTCTTCAACAGGTGGTAGATGTCAATGCCTCCTTGGGCTTGTTTGCGATGACTTGTATTGGAAACACTGTTAGTAGCTATTCTCCTACCATGTTCTCTGGTAAGATAGCCTTGTCCACTGTACCCTTGGTGTTGCAGTTGCTGGTTCCTAGCAACTCTCCAGAGTCCTTGACCCATCTGCGAGCCTGCTGGACATAAAATCCAAATTAAATGTTGACAGCTATTTATAAATATTTGTAAGATAGACTCAGCACACACTGGAAAAATAAAATTGTAGGACTGATCTGAATAGAAAAAAAGTGAGTTTTGTCAAAGTTATGCTGATGATGTAATCTGTCTCCAATGAAGCAACTGAATAAATATTGAAAACAAAACCCACAAAAAAACTAGAAGATTTTTTCAAAAACTTCTATGCTTGAAGAGTTACAAAATTAACAATAAGCTTCTGCAAACAGTACCAAACATTATCTATGTCCTATGCAAGTTAAGAAGCCTTACCATAAGAACATTTGGAATTATTATCTCCAGACTTCCTTTAAAATTTAATAAAAATACCTTATTTAGGGTCAACGTAGTGCTGTAACATGTAAGGAGAAACAAAAAATGTCTTGAGTAGTGGGTAGCACACAAAATTAGACCGTGACTGACATTAAGACAAAGCTTAATGGCTTCAATGATAATGCATTAAGGATTCAGTTTCTCGTTTCTGAGCACCAAGAGTATCTTTTCACGCTTTCTTGCACAGTAGTATAAAAGCTTCAGGATAAGGCTTCTATATCTTACTAATCACTGTTTGTTATTTTTTGTCAAACTTTGCTGCAGATGGTAATAAAGAGAACAGATCCTGAATGTTAGTCAGTTATCAAGATTTCCAAGTGCCACAACTCAAATTTCAGTAACCTGTATTTACCAAGAGAGAAAATTAAAAGTAAAATAAATCATACTAATTCAGTATGAGAATGTTGTCTTAATCCCAGCACAAGTAGTGTATATATGGTGATCTATCTTATTTTTCAACCTTTGCTATGATGACAGATCACTAAAGCGATCACGCTAGTAATCTGCAGGTTCCCAATGCTGACTTTCAAAAAAGAAACACTTATGGCCTGGTCTGGTAGGATCTCACGTGTATTTGAAATTATGTATATTCTATTAGCACGAGGAGGTAAAAATGGGGCTTTAATACTGTTAAAGGTTGGACATGAATGGAAACTGTTCTATGTAAGCAGAAAGAAACAAGCCATGGATGCAATGAGTGATTATGGGAGAAAAATGGAGAAATTAGAGAAATTACAGAAAAAAAACATAACCAAGATGGAAGTAGACAAAAGACAGGTTCAGCTGGCTGGTGAAGTAGTTACCTATATAAGCATCCATTCAGGAGAAGTTCAAGATTTTATTTCTAGATAAAGCCACAGTTGTGAAGAAACTGTAGTCAATATGTATTATATTCAATTTAGTAATATGCAAGGTTTTACATAAATTCATCATTAATTTTATTCTCATTTCTTTTACAGTTACATATTTGGCTTAATTTTTTATCAGACAGAGGCAGGTTAAACCATGATCAACTACTATAACTTATCAGGCAAGTTTAAAAAAAAAAAAGCTGAATCACACCATAAATAGGATATGCAACTGGCTGCAAGAATGTATGCATAAAGAAGGTATTCTCATTTTCTTGAGACCAGCATAAAATTTTTAAAAAGTCCTTCAGGCTACTGGTAAAGTTGCTTCATCAGAGAAAGCTATACCACAATCTGCCATTTAAAATGTGGCAACACAAGGATGAGCGGTCTGATGAAAGTGGGCCTTAGTAATTCATGCTGGTGTTTGCATTTAATTTATGAAACTTCTAGCTGTAAAATAAACACATTTCTTCACAAGATGAAGAACCTGCCTTTATTTTTCATTGCCTAATAATAAGAGGTAGCAACTTTTTTAAAAGAAACATTGCCAGAGCTGCAGTTGCTCAGTGCCACCTTTTTCTGGTTTTGAACAACTAAATCTCTCCAAGAAGGAAGTTACTAACCTTCACCCCACAGCAGAATCACCAAGCACTATTACAACAAAATCAAGAGCTATTAAATGAATTGGCAGTAGGTGTGCCAGAACTGGCATTTGGGACTACAAGCACAGACCCATCAAATTGCCTGCAGCTCCAACTCCAGCTGCTGCTGCTATTGCCCCTGCCGAGCAGGCAGAGCATACAGTGATTTGCAGTGAAGAACCAAGCTAAAAACCAGTTTGTGTGGGTAGGCAGTAACAGCCAAGGGCTAGAAGGAGGAGAGGAGACTTTCCTAAGGGATGAAAAGAGGAGAGAAGGAATATTTCTGAGCAAATACAACATTTCAAAAGGAGCTACTATCACCGTGCTAGAGGATTCAATTAATATAAAGTTCCTGTTTTGCTAGGCACTGTATATAAGCTTGTTAATTACTTAAGTACAGTACTTAGATGTCTCTAAATACCTTGGGAGGCTTCAACCAATTCTTGACCTTAGCCCTGCGAGTAAATTGAACGCTGCCAACAAGGCATTACGCTTTCAAATATGCAGATGCTAAATTCAGAGGCTGTGTTCACTCTCAGAAGATATCAGATGACCTGAATGACTGAATAAAAATGATCTTTCAATTCAATTATGTAAAAAATTTAGGGTTTTGATAGAGGTGAATGTATTCACAGACACGTAGATGCAACTCAAATATAATCTGCACACTTTCTCAGTGTAGCTCTTCACGTAAAAACAAAAATAAAGTCTGCCTGAAAATATAGCATTGACTCCAAACAAAATGATAAAATAGTCAAACAGCAAAATACTAGTTTCAGGGACAGAGAGAACCAGGAGCGAGGGGTTGTAATTCCTCATTATTATTTCAAGCCCTTAACCACAAAGGCAATAGAAGTCAGCAAGAAAAAAATATGACAAGATTGCAATATTAAACCTTATATTTCACAAAAGATGAAATGAGAGAACCTATTCTATGTAAACTGTGTATGTCAAATAGAAAGAAAGGAAAGTTCTGTTAAAAGCAGGAATCTGTTGAGGTAACTTTTTGTAAGACAAATTAAGGAAATTATTTTGATAGTATTTTGCCATCTTTTCTGATATTAGTTTGTACCTTTATAACAAAGCCACATTTCTATACACATCTGTTAACTCCCAACTGTTAAAAACCTTCCAAAAATACTAATTATTTGAGCATAGTTTAGATAAAAGAAAGAAAAAGAAAAAAGGATTAACAGGGAGTTCAAGGCTCTGAAGATCATTAGGAATCATACCGTGACAAGTTTCATAATCATAATACACCAGGAAGACGAGAAAGACCAGCAGCATTATCAGAAACAGCTCATAGCAAGGCTGTACCCAGTCAATTATCAAGTGAAGTGCTATCAGGTAAGCATCTGGCAGTTTTACAATAGCTTTCAAACCTCTTCAAAGTCAGATTATCTTTCTGTTCTATATGCACTACTTGTAAAGAATTTGGTAGTGGTCACAGAGGATCAAGTTTTCCTACTCAGCCCTAAATCAAATATCCAAATTTTAGTTGCTAGTTTAGTAACTTTATTGCAATATTCAGCTAGAAGTTCCTGTTCACAAAATACATTCTATTGAGGAATACTGAGCTAACAAGAATACTGACAGTTCTTGCTGGTGCTCACAGGGTTTTTCTCCCCACACAAAAGCTACTTGCTATACATCACCAACAACATAATAATTTCTAAATTATTTAACACTACAAGTGGCTCCAAGACAGAAAAAAAAAATACTGTGCCATTCAAGGAACTAGCCTTCTTATAATGTACTCCTATGCTTATACAGAAGATGTCAGTGCAGAAATCATAAATGTAAAAAATGATAAAAAATTCATATATTTGCTATTTTAAGTACCAACCGGAGAAATTTCAGAGAAGAAACAAAGTGAGACAATTTAAACCATTCTAGAACCAGCTACCAGAAATCCACAAGCTTCAATATGCGTAGCTATT